>NW_027466583.1:552500-575000 GCF_050575085.1 Anarhichas minor
ACTCATTATGTATTATTACTCCTAGAGAGTACTTCATTATGAATTATTACTACTAGAGAGTACTGCATTATGAATTATTACTACTAGAGAGTACTTCATTATGAATTATTACTACTAGAGAGTACTGCATTATGTATTATTACTACTAGAGAGTACTTCATTATGAATTATTACTACTAGAGAGTACTGCATTATGAATTATTACTACTAGAGAGTACTTCATTATGAATTATTACTACTAGAGAGTACTGCATTATGTATTATTACTACTAGAGAGTACTTCATTATGAATTATTACTACTAGAGAGTACTGCATTATGTATTATTACTACTAGAGAGTACTTCATTATGAATTATTACTACTAGAGAGTACTTCATTATGAATTATTACTACTAGAGAGTACTGCATTATGTATTATTACTACTAGAGAGTACTTCATTATGAATTATTACTACTAGAGAGTACTTCATTATGAATTATTACTACTAGAGAGTACTGCATTATGTTTTATTACTACTAGAGAGTACTTCATTATGAATTATTACTACTAGAGAGTACTTCATTATGTATTATTACTACTAGAGAGTACTGCATTATGAATTATTACTACTAGAGAGTACTTCATTATGAATTATTACTACTAGAGAGTACTGCATTATGTATTATTACTACTAGAGAGTACTTCATTATGAATTATTACTACTAGAGAGTACTGCATTATGTTTTATTACTACTAGAGAGTACTTCATTATGAATTATTACTACTAGAGAGTACTTCATTATGTATTATTACTACTAGAGAGTACTGCATTATGAATTATTACTACTAGAGAGTACTGCATTATGTATTATTACTACTAGAGAGTACTTCATTATGAATTATTACTACTAGAGAGTACTGCATTATGTATTATTACTACTAGAGAGTACTTCATTATGAATTATTACTACTAGAGAGTACTTCATTATGAATTATTACTACTAGAGAGTACTGCATTATGAATTATTACTACTAGAGAGTACTTCATTATGAATTATTACTACTAGAGAGTACGTTACTTCTTTATGTATTATTACTACTAGAGAGTACTTCTTTATGTATTATTACTAATAACTAGAGAGTACTTTTGCTTCAGTAACACTGAGTATTTATACTCTGTAGTATCTGAGTACTTCTGTTATTGTTATTGGTCAGGAGGCGGAGCTTTAATCACCTGTTAAGTTCAGCATCAGTTACCATGGTGATCTACCTGGTTCAGAGACCAGGACCAGGTTCTGATCCTGGTCCGGGTCTAACCCAGACCAGGACCAGGTTGAGATCCTGGTCTAACCCAGACCAGGTTTGTTGTTACTCAATAAATAAATAAAGACAGAGAGGACTCATAGTCAAATAATCCGGTTTATTAGAGAGCAAGACTCAGCACGAGACACACACACACTCACACACACACACACACACACACTATAAACAGTGTGTGTGCTGATAAGAGTGCAGGACGAGGACACGGCAACGCTGGCGGGATGTTTATACAAGACACTCTCCGTGTGTGTGTGTGTGTGTGTGTGTGTGTGTGTGTGTGTGGTCACTCTCTCTCTGTCCTGGTCCTCAGAGGACTCACCCTTAAGGTCTCTGTTTCTGGTCTCTGGTCCTGAGAGGCGTTCAGGTGCAGCAGGAGATCAGATACCTGAACCTGTGATGATGCTGCACGGACGACACCTGAGAGACAGAGAGAGAGACAGGCAGAGAGACAGTTTGTTCTCTGTGTGTGTGTGTGTGTGTGTGTGTGTGTGTGTGTGTAATTACAGTGTAGAAAGAGGAAGCAGTCATTGGTCGGTTCTGCTCTGCAGCATGTGAGGAATGAAGCTCTGTGATTCACTCTGTGTTTCTATGTGACCACAAATACACAAATATATACATATATACATGTATATATATACATATACATGTATGTATGATGTGTATATGTATATTACGTGTGTGTGTATATATATATATATATATATATATATATATATATATATATATATATACACATGTATGTATGATGTGTATATGTATATTACATGTGTGTATATATATATATATATATATATATACAGGTTTGTGATAACCATAACCTGGGTTTCAATGGTTCTTTAAGAGGTTTTAATGGTTCTTTAGGAGGTTCTTTAGGATGTTTTAATGGTTCTTTAGGATGTATCAATGGATCTTTAGGAGGTTTTATAGGTTCTTTAGGTTCTTTCAATGGTTCTTTAGGAGGTTCCAAAGGTTCTTTCCATGTTTGTCTGTGTACCTGTCTAACTGAATGTACCTGTCTGTCTCTCAGAGGTTCTGGTGAACACCAAGTTGGAAACGTCGGACCTTCGATGGACGAACCATCCGGCTGAAGATTCTCAGGTACACATACAGTCTGTTAGCTTAACGCTAACGTTTACCATTGACGTCAATGAAGAATGCTAACCCGTAACCACTGGTCTCTCTCTGCAGTGGGAGGAGCTCAGCGGAGTGGACGACGAGTCGAACAGCGTGAGGACCTATGAGATCTGCACCCGGAACAGTCCGTCCTCCTATTGGCTGAGGACACGGTGGATCCCCAGAGGGGCGGCGACCACGCTCTACGTGGAGATCAGGTGGGTTCTATAGGATGTCTCAACGGTTCTATAGGATGTTTCAAAGGTTCTATAGGATGTTTCAAAGGTTCTTTAGGAAGTTTCAAAGGTTCTTTAGGATGTTTCAAAGGTTCTATAGGATGTTTAAAGGGTTCTATAGGATGTTTCAAAGGTTCTTGAGGTGGTTCCTAAGGTTCTATAGGATGTTTCAAAGGTTCTTGAGGTGGTTTCAAAGGTTCTTTAGGATGTTTCAAAGATCCTTTAGGATGTTTCCACAGTTCTATAGGATGTTTCAAGGGTTTTATAGGATGTTTCAAAGGTTCTTGAGGTGGTTTCAATGGTTCTTTGGGATGTTTAAAGGGTTCTATAGGATGTTTCAATGGTCCTTTAGGATGTTTCAATGGTTCTATAGTAGGTTCCAAAGGATCAGCTGTGGTACCCATGTAATAAGTTGATCAGTAATCAATAATGGGTTCTCCAGGTTCACGATGGTGGAGTGTGCCAGTCTGAACAGCCGTCACTGTAAGGAGACCTTCAACCTGTACTACTACCTGTCAGACAGCGATGAGGCCACGCCCACCCACCCGTCCTGGATGGAGAACCCGTACACTAAGGTGTCCACGGTGGCGGCGGACCACCTGATGACGAGAGGAGAACGTCGCTCCAACGTGAAGGTTCTGCGTCTGGAGCCCCTGAAGGGGGCGGGGCTCTACCTGGCGTTCCGTAGTGAGGGCGCCTGCATGGCGCTGCTGTCTGTACGCGTCTTCTACAGGAAGTGCCCCCCCCTCCAGCGAGCCTTCGCCTCGTTCCCCGAAACCGTCCCTCACTCATTGGTGGAGCAGGTAACCCCCCCCCCCCCTAACCACGGTAACGGCAGAGATCAGTAGCCAGGGTGCCCTTTATTTTATTTTGAAAAGTTGTCATGTAGTTATCAAAATAAAAGTATATTATTTGTATTACAGTATCAAAGCCTCATTTACTTAACAAAGTAAAAGCTTCTTTATATTAGTTTACAAAGTAAAAGTCTTGTAATAGAGCAAAAGTTAAACGGTACCAAGACTCTTATTTTGAAACGTGTGTGTGTGCTGCAGGCTCAGGGTGTGTGTGTGGAGAACGCTGTGACTCCGCCCGGAGAGCAGTCTCGACCTCCCAGCATGCTTTGCGGTGAGGATGGGCAGTGGGTGGGGCAGCCCACGTCCAGCTGTGCCTGTCGCCCCGGATACGAGGCGGGTGAGACCGACGTGCGCTGTCGAGGTGAGTTTTCAAAATAAAAGCCCCTTGTCACTGAGTTTATAAAGTAAAAGCATCTGATGACACGACTCTCTTCCTGTAAACCCGTCAGACAGACAGACAGACGAGGAGACGTGAGCTTTAACGGTCAGTCACGCTAACATTAGCCGGCTAGCATCACAGAGTAGTATAGCATAGCTTCTTAGCCTAGCTGGTTAGCCTTCCAGCTAGCTAGGCCTGTTTTAGCAACCAGGCTTCATTCGGCCTCAGCTCTCTGTCTCTCTGTCTCTCTGTCTGTCTGTCTGTCTCTCTGTCTGTCTCTCTCTCTGTCCGTCTCTCTCTCAGTCTGTCTGTCTGTCTCTCTGTCTGTCTGTGCCTCTGTCTCTGTCTGTGTCTCTGTCTGTCTCTCTCTCTGTCCGTCTCTCTGTCTGTCCGTCTCTCTGTCTGTCTGTCTCTCTCTCAGTCTGTCTGTCTGTCTGTCTGTCTCTCTGTCTGTCTGTCTCTCTGTCTGTCTGTCTGTCTGTCTGTGCCTCTGTCTCTGTCTGTGTCTCTGTCTGTCTGTCTGACAAACAGTTTAGTTGTCGAAGCTTCCTGTTATTCTTTTAGAGGTCATAGGTCAGCTGACTGCAACCAGGAAGTGTTGCAGCGGGGCAACCGACCGGGGGGGACGCTTCTGGTTAACACACACGTGTGTGTGTGCTTGGCGGGAGATGTCAGTGATGACATCATGGCAGCACTTTCCACATTTTGTTGAAGCCAAGGTCACTTCCTGTCTCTCATTGTCTCTGTGGTGTCTAAATTTACCCAGAAGTCTGATGGAGCAGATGAATCCTCATGAGTCCTTCTGCTAATGCTAATGCTAACCCTGTGTGTGCGTGTATGTGTGTGTGTGCAGCGTGTCCCTCGGGTCAGTTTAAGGCGGGTTCAGGACCCGGTGTGTGTGGACCGTGTCCCGACCGGAGCAACACTCTGATCCCAGGCTCCGCCTACTGCCTCTGTCACCATGGTTACCACCGAGCCGACTCCGACCCGCCGCACGCCGCCTGCACACGTGAGTCCTTCTCTCCTCTCTCCTCTCTCCTTCTCTCCTCTCTCCTCTCTCCTTCTATCTTCTATCCTCTATCCTCTCTCCTTCTATCCTCTTTCCTTCTATCCTCTCTCCTCTCTCCTTCTATCCTCTCTCCTCTCTCCTTCTATCCTCTCTCCTCTCTCCTTCTATCCTCTCTCCTTCTATCCTCTCCTCTCTCCTCTCTCCTTCTATCTTCTCTCCTTCTCTCCTCTCTCCGTCCTACCGTTTTCCCACAATGCAACACCTCCAGTTTGTAACTGTGTCGTCATCGGGGTTATATAGCACAGAGGCCACGCCCCCTTTTGGGTGTAAAAGAAGCTCTGATAAAGAAAAGAACCATTTAAAGATTGATGACTGGGGGGGGTCCAGGACCAGTTGGACCAGTTAACCCAGTCTAATGGAAATAATGGTCCAACAACTGCACCGCCCCTCTAATTACCTCACCACGGCAACGACAATTAGGCACAATTACAAGGCTCACTGTGTTGTGTGTGTGTGTGTGTGTGTGTGTGTGAGGATGATGTGTTGTGTTGATGGAGCAGCTACAATGTTAGCTTAGCTTAGCATAGATCAAAGCAGACTCCATTCAGAAGACAAACATTTTAACATGATGTGTTGTTGTGAGGTCAGAGCTGACTGAACATGAACATGTGTACTCATCTGCATCATGATGATGTTCTCTCTGGTTATTGATGTGATGTGCCTGTGAGTCCGAGCTCAGGGCCTCCGAGTGACCCACTCCTTTACCCCCCCAGGCCCCCCCTCCTCCCCCCGCTCCATCGTGAGCCAGATCAACGACTCATCGGTGACTCTGGAGTGGAGCGAGCCTCTGGACCGGGGGGGACGAGTAGACCTGGTCTACAGAGTCCTCTGCTCCATCTGTGGGACCGCATCTAAGGTACAGCACCAAGACCACTTAGACCAGGACCACTGGGACCTTGTAGACCAGTGTGCTGTGAGAGATCGTCAGGTGTGCCGTGGGAAAATGTCCAATTTCACTTAATGAGTCCAATAAAATATTATTTAGTTGTTGTTGCAAATACTTTGCCATTGTTGAGCAACATAGTGTCTGACTCAGTAATAGATACTCCTCCATGCCAGTGGGGGGCAGTAGGTAGCTCAGTAATGACGTGTTAATGTAGGACAGCAGAATGAAATGATGGAGAGGTTGAGGTGACAAGACGAACAACGATGGAGAAATATTGAAAAGTGAAAATGCAGACTCTGAGCTGGACAACATAACCCAGATGAAAAGCCTATATGGATCAACACATTGAGAGACTTGTCATTAAATTGCCAGCATGTATCCGGCCCGCCAGAACATATCATGTTTATCATAACTGACCCGTTATACCACAGAGCTCCGGGACCAAACGTGGTGATGTGAGCTGACTTTATGTTCAACATGACGAAGCATCTCACTGCGCTAAACCTCCAGCTTCAGGGACGTGAGATCACAGACCTGTGTGACCACAGACATGTGTGATGCAGTAAGACTCTCCATTGCTGTGTTCCCACTGCGCATGTTGCTGATAAACTGGATGCACTTGGTACAGAGTTCACTCGGTGATTTGCCGACTTTGCAGCTCAGCAGTTTAACTCTGAACTGCTCAGTCATTCGTTTGCAGTTGAGGTGTAAAGAGCACCTGTGGAGCTGATAGACCTCCAGTGTAATGACACTCAAGGCAGAGTGTGACTCTGAGGGCGCTGCACAGTTTCCAAGCTTCACCCTGAAACGATGCCTTAACTCCGCCTACATGCTGCTCAAACGTTCTGCATGTTTGGGTGCACATACCTGTGTGAGCAGCTGTTCTCTGTGATGAAGATGAACACAAACCCACACAGGAGTCTCACTGATGCACCTTCACTCCATCTTGAGGGTTTCCACAGAACCTAACCCCAGATATTATGAACTGTCAGCAAGAGAAGATGCCAAACATCTGGCTCTGGTACATCTGCATAAAATAATGCAGCCTACCTCAACATGTATTCTGTTTGCACTCTGTGTAATATCCTTCTACCTGTTTATTAAATGGTGACTCTGTTTGACCCTCAGCGTATAGTCACCACTTCTTACTGTGTCTCTGGGGTTGAGTCTGACTCCTCTGCAAATCTGCTGTTGTTGGTGTGCTGCGGGTCAGAAAAGGTTGAAAAACACTGATGTAGACCACGTAGACCACGTAGACCAGAACCACTGAGACCAGGTAGACCAGGACCACTGAGACCAGGTAGACCAGGACCACTGAGACCAGGTGGACCACTAACAAACACCAGCCTCCTCCCCTGACTCCGCCCCCTCCTCCTCCTCTGCAGGCATTGGTTGGTTCCTGTTCCCCATGTGATGACAGCGTTCTGTACCGTCCGGCTCAGCGTGGTCTGACTCAGCGCCGTGTCACTGTGTGGGGACTCCGCCCACAAACCAAGTACACCTTCACCGTCCAATCACTGAGCGGAGTCTCTGCTCTCAGCCAATCAGAGCCGGCCTCGGACAGAGTCAACGTCACCACCAGCAGAGACGGTACAGACACACATACAGACACTACGTTACCCAGGATGCCTTTCTCCTTTCAATAAAAATAACACCATTTAATTTAACCTTTGTTTTTTTCATTATCATTTTTTCATTCAGATCATTGAAGAAAAAGTACTAATGACATGCACCACAGCTGCTTCATCTATGAAGTCACTTCACAACATTTAAACTGACTTTACTTATATATATATATATATATATATATATATATATATATATATACTTATAATGTGTACATGTTGATATTTCTTCTCTGTATTCAGCTGTAGGAGGTATTGATTCAGTAAAAACAGGACTTATATTAATAAATTAAATTTGAATAAATTAAATTCTACCAAATTCTTCTTTTTAGAGGTAAAATGACAAAAAACATTTTAAATATTTCTTTTAAATATATGGATGACAAAACAAACGAAGCAGCTTCTAGTTGAGGCCCCGCCCAAAGTTCTTAGCCCCTCCCACTAAGACGTGATGGATAATACGTTTTGACCGGAGATTTGTAGTTCTGAATATATAGTTCTAATAACTTAATAATCACATTCTATCACACCATAACTCCAGTTTCTAACACATTAATGATAATAATAACATTCATATTAATAATACAAATAATGTGTGTGTGTGTGTGTGTGTAGTTCCTCCTCCAGTCTCCGGTCTAAAGAGGGTGGCGGCCTCAGAGTCCAGTTTGTCTCTAGAGTGGAATGTTCCGGTTCTACAGAACCAGTTCATCGTACTGGACTACCAGCTACGCTACAGCCCCAAGGTACACACTACACACTACACTCTACACTCTACACTCTACACACTACACACTACACTCTACACTCTACACTCTACACACTACACTCTACACACTACACTCTACACTCTACACACTACACTCTACACTCTACACACTACACACTACACTCTACACTCTACACACTACACTCTACACACTACACACTACACTCTACACACACACTACACTCTACACCAGGCATGGGCAAACTACGGCCCAACGGGCTTTTTAATCTGGCCCGTCAAATATTGGTACAAAAATTGTCCAAACTATAATAAAGACTAGTGCTGGGCACTATACCGGTTTTAATTTCCCATATGAGCAGCTAAATGTATTCTTTGCCGCTATTGCACAGCAGTCAGCGCTAGTTGTCTTATATGTATTGAGAGGGAACCCTAGTCATGGTCATAACTTTATAACACAACAATTAACAACCCACAACTAACGCTCTTTAACAGAGAAAAACACCACAGCACACAACAGTCTGTGACACATAAACAATTTGTAACACTAATAATTGTACATTTATAAAATTTCACCGCCGAACTGCATGCTGGGTACAGCTTGCTCGCGAGCCTGCTTGCTAGCACAACAGTCTGCTAACAGCTGGGAGAGGCTCCGTCGCTCCAGTTACGTTACATTAAAGAACAGAACAGAGCGATGCAGGATGAACAAAGACAGACCGGAGATGCACCGATAGAGTTTGACACATAATAACGCTGATTACCGTGTAATATGTGTGGTATTTGTTATAAATGTACATTGGTGCAAAGAGGTGATACGAAGCTGTACAGGGAGGGGCTTAGGACCCAGGGGAATGTAGGCGAAGGAAACGGGAAGAAACGGAACAAACAGCTGTTCACCGCTCGTCACGATCCTGCTGACCAGTGATTCTCAACTGGTGGTTCGTCACGGACCCGTTTTCAGTGGGTCGCGGGCCTTTGCTTTATGCAGCGGAGTTATTCACGCTCCTTTCCAGCATTTACAGCACTTGTTCAGCGGTGCAGGAAAAACACCGACCAATGCGTTGTAAATCACGTCACGTGATGCAGTTTAGCCAATAAAATAAGGGTATTCTGATACGTTTCCTGACGCCAGTGAGATGTACCCACACCATGACACAGGGGGGAGAGACAAGGAAAGACATGACAGAGCAGAACTCTGATACACCTCAGATCTGTTCTGAGAATTGCCACAACCAAACTGACACCAAACGTTGACGCACTGGTTAAAAAGGGTGACCAACAACACTGTACCCACTGAAATTAAATGCAAGTTACTTTTTAGGTAATGGCTTTTACTTGTAATTTATATTAGTTCACACAAACACTCCATTCATCTGCTACTGGCCCGGCCCGTCTGTCAAATTTTAAAACTCAATGTGGCCCCCGAGCCAAAAAATCTTGCCCACCCCTGCTCTACACTCTACACACTACACTCTACACACTACAATCTACACACTACACTCTACACACTCACTACACACACACACAGACACACACTCACTGATATGGTCTGACTGTGATGTAACTGTTGATCCTGATGACATCACAGGAGGGGGAGGGGGCGGGGCAGTGGCAGTGGCAGTACGTCTCCAGCAGGTCTTCTTCTGTGGTGGTTTCTGGGCTCCAGAGGGCCGTGAGGTATCAGGTTCAGGTCAGAGCTCGATCACAGGCCGGATACGGATCCTTCGGTCCGGAGGGGAGCTTCAACACACTACCTGATGGTGAGACAGCTGTCTGTCTGTCTGTCTGTGTCTCTCTCTGTCTGTCTGTCTGTCTTATATATACATAGATGTAGAGATAAACTAAAGCAAAACAAGCTAACATATGCTACCTGTCTGTCTCTCTGTCTCATATATACATACCATCATATAGTGTTGATGCTACCTGTCTGTCTCTCTGAAGGTGTTGGTTCTCACCTGGTGGTGACGGCAGTTCTCGTCTCCATGGGGATTCTGATGCTCATCGCCACGGCGATACTGGCTCTGTACTGCTACCGGTAAGTGTGTGTGTGTGTGTGTGTGTGTGTGTGTGTTCGTTCAGGATGCTCCCTCCCTGCAGCAGAACAATGGAACACTGACCTCAGGTCCTCACACACACACGCACACACAGTAACACACACACACACACACTCTCTCTCTCAGCAGGGTGGGACACGTTGACTCTATAAAGACGGAGAAACTCGACACTCTGAGAGAAGATAAAGATACACACAGATAATAACATTCCTGAGGGGGGGCTGAGTGTGTGTGTGTGTGTGTGTGTGTGTGTGTGTGTGTGTGTGTGACTTGGGAAATAAAGAATTTTGCAGCTACTGAAAACTAAAGTCTACTCCTCTCTGTCTCTCTCCTGTCTGTCTCTCTCTTGTCTGTCTCTCTCCTGTCTGTCTGTCTCCTGTCTGTCTCTCTCCTGTCTGTCTCTCATCAGCAGGAGAGTGAAGGACTCTGAACAGAGTGATAAAAGTCGACACTACCAGATGGGACAGAGTGAGTTTCAGTTCGACCAATCAGATTGTGTTACTGCTGTCACATGATGATGGTGATGATGATGATGTCGTTATCGTAGCGATGAAGGTGTACATCGACCCGTTTACGTACGAGGACCCAAACGAGGCGGTGAGAGAGTTCACCAAAGAGATCGAGGCGTCTTTTGTGAAGATCGAGGAAGTGATCGGAGCAGGTGAGCATCCTGTGGTTACCTGGGGAACCTTTAAGGAACCTTTGAGGAACCTTTTCAGGAACGTTTAAGGGTCTACAGATCTGTTGTTTCATATATCTTAGAAACTCGGGACACATTTGAATTCAAAACTATGTTTTTAGGAACAATTTATGATCTTGAAGAACACAGGAACCTTTTTAGGTACTTTGAGAAACTTTCAAAGAACACAGGAACCTTTTTAGGTACTTTGAGAAGCTTTAAAGAACACAGGAACCCTTTCAGGTACTTTGAGAAACTTTATAAGAACACAGGAACCTTTTTAGGTACTTTGAGAAACTTTCAAAGAACACAGGAACCTTTTTAGGTACTCTGAGAAACTTTTGAAGAACACAGGAACCTTTTCAGGTACTTTGAGAAACTTTTGAAGAACACAGGAACCTTTTCAGGTACTTTGAGAAACTTTCAAAGAACACAGGAACCTTTTTAGGTACTTTGAGAAACGTTAACAGAACACAGGAACCTTTTTAGGTACTTTTAGAAACTTTCAAAGAACACAGGAACCTTTTTAGGTACTTAGAGAAACGTTTGAAGAACACAGGAACCTTTTTAGGTACTTTGAGAAGCTTTAAAGAGCACAGGAACCCTTTCAGGTACTTTGAGAAACTTTTAAAGAACACAGGAACCTTTTTAGGTACTTTGAGAAATGTTTGAAGAACACAGGAACCTTTTTAGCTACTTTGAGAAACTTTTAAGGAACACAGGAACCTTTTCAGGTACTTTGAGAAACGTTTACAGAACACAGGAACCTTTTTAGGTACTTTGAGAAACTTTCAAAGAACACAGGAACCTTTGTAGGTACTTTCAGAAACTTTTAAAGAACACAGGAACCTTTTTAGGTACTTTGAGAAACGTTTGAAGAACACAGGAACCTTTTTAGGTACTTTGAGAAACGTTTGAAGAACACAGGAACCTTTTTAGGTACTTTGAGAAACGTTTACAGAACACAGGAACCTTTTTAGGTACTTTGAGAAACGTTTGAAGAACACAGGAACCTTTTCAGGTACTTTGAGAAACGTTTACAGAACACAGGAACCTTTTTAGGTACTTTGAGAAGCTTTCAAAGAACACAGGAACCTTTGTAGGTACTTTCAGAAACTTTTAAAGAACACAGGAACCTTTCTAGGTACTTTGAGAAACGTTTGAAGAACACAGGAACCTTTTTAGGTACTTTGAGAAACTTAAAGAACACAGGAACCTTTTCAGGTACTTTGAGAAACTTTTAAAGAACACAGGAACCTTTTTAGGTACTCTGAGAAACATTTACAGAACACAGGAACCTTTTTAGGTACTTTGAGAAACGTTTACAGAACACAGGAACCTTTTTAGGTACTTTGAGAAACGTTTGAAGAACACAGGAACCTTTTTAGGTACTTTGAGAAGCTTTAAAGAGCACAGGAACCCTTTCAGGTACTTTGAGAAACTTTTAAAGAACACAGGAACCTTTTTAGGTACTTTGAGAAACGTTTGAAGAACACAGGAACCTTTTTAGGTACTTTGAGAAACTTTTAAGGAACACAGGAACCTTTTCAGGTACTTTGAGAAACGTTTACAGAACACAGGAACCTTTTTAGGTACTTTGAGAAGCTTTCAAAGAACACAGGAACCTTTGTAGGTACTTTCAGAAACTTTTAAAGAACACAGGAACCTTTTTAGGTACTTTGAGAAACGTTTGAAGAACACAGGAACCTTTTTAGGTACTTTGAGAAACTTAAAGAACACAGGAACCTTTTCAGGTACTTTGAGAAACTTTTAAAGAACACAGGAACCTTTTTAGGTACTCTGAGAAACATTTACAGAACACAGGAACCTTTTCAGGTACTTTGAGAAACGTTTACAGAACACAGGAACCTTTTTAGGTACTTTGAGAAGCTTTCAAAGAGCACAGGAACCCTTTCAGGTATTTTGAGAAACTTTTAAAGAACACAGGAACCTTTTTAGGTACTTTGAGAAACGTTTGAAGAACACAGGAACCTTTTTAGGTACTTTGAGAAACTTTTAAGGAACACAGGAACCTTTTCAGGTACTTTGAGAAACGTTTACAGAACACAGGAACCTTTTTAGGTACTTTGAGAAGCTTTCAAAGAACACAGGAACCTTTGTAGGTACTTTCAGAAACTTTTAAAGAACACAGGAACCTTTTTAGGTACTTTGAGAAGCTTTAAAGAACACAGGAACCCTTTCAGGTACTTTGAGAAACTTTATAAGAACACAGGAACCTTTTTAGGTACTTTGAGAAACTTTCAAAGAACACAGGAACCTTTTTAGGTACTCTGAGAAACTTTTGAAGAACACAGGAACCTTTTCAGGTACTTTGAGAAACTTTTGAAGAACACAGGAACCTTTTCAGGTACTTTGAGAAACTTTCAAAGAACACAGGAACCTTTTTAGGTACTTTGAGAAACGTTAACAGAACACAGGAACCTTTTTAGGTACTTTTAGAAACTTTCAAAGAACACAGGAACCTTTTTAGGTACTTAGAGAAACGTTTGAAGAACACAGGAACCTTTTTAGGTACTTTGAGAAGCTTTAAAGAGCACAGGAACCCTTTCAGGTACTTTGAGAAACTTTTAAAGAACACAGGAACCTTTTTAGGTACTTTGAGAAATGTTTGAAGAACACAGGAACCTTTTTAGCTACTTTGAGAAACTTTTAAGGAACACAGGAACCTTTTCAGGTACTTTGAGAAACGTTTACAGAACACAGGAACCTTTTTAGGTACTTTGAGAAACTTTCAAAGAACACAGGAACCTTTGTAGGTACTTTCAGAAACTTTTAAAGAACACAGGAACCTTTTTAGGTACTTTGAGAAACGTTTGAAGAACACAGGAACCTTTTTAGGTACTTTGAGAAACGTTTGAAGAACACAGGAACCTTTTTAGGTACTTTGAGAAACGTTTACAGAACACAGGAACCTTTTTAGGTACTTTGAGAAACGTTTGAAGAACACAGGAACCTTTTCAGGTACTTTGAGAAACGTTTACAGAACACAGGAACCTTTTTAGGTACTTTGAGAAGCTTTCAAAGAACACAGGAACCTTTGTAGGTACTTTCAGAAACTTTTAAAGAACACAGGAACCTTTCTAGGTACTTTGAGAAACGTTTGAAGAACACAGGAACCTTTTTAGGTACTTTGAGAAACTTAAAGAACACAGGAACCTTTTCAGGTACTTTGAGAAACTTTTAAAGAACACAGGAACCTTTTTAGGTACTCTGAGAAACATTTACAGAACACAGGAACCTTTTTAGGTACTTTGAGAAACGTTTACAGAACACAGGAACCTTTTTAGGTACTTTGAGAAACGTTTGAAGAACACAGGAACCTTTTTAGGTACTTTGAGAAGCTTTAAAGAGCACAGGAACCCTTTCAGGTACTTTGAGAAACTTTTAAAGAACACAGGAACCTTTTTAGGTACTTTGAGAAACGTTTGAAGAACACAGGAACCTTTTTAGGTACTTTGAGAAACTTTTAAGGAACACAGGAACCTTTTCAGGTACTTTGAGAAACGTTTACAGAACACAGGAACCTTTTTAGGTACTTTGAGAAGCTTTCAAAGAACACAGGAACCTTTGTAGGTACTTTCAGAAACTTTTAAAGAACACAGGAACCTTTTTAGGTACTTTGAGAAACGTTTGAAGAACACAGGAACCTTTTTAGGTACTTTGAGAAACTTAAAGAACACAGGAACCTTTTCAGGTACTTTGAGAAACTTTTAAAGAACACAGGAACCTTTTTAGGTACTCTGAGAAACATTTACAGAACACAGGAACCTTTTCAGGTACTTTGAGAAACGTTTACAGAACACAGGAACCTTTTTAGGTACTTTGAGAAGCTTTCAAAGAGCACAGGAACCCTTTCAGGTATTTTGAGAAACTTTTAAAGAACACAGGAACCTTTTTAGGTACTTTGAGAAACGTTTGAAGAACACAGGAACCTTTTTAGGTACTTTGAGAAACTTTTAAGGAACACAGGAACCTTTTCAGGTACTTTGAGAAACGTTTACAGAACACAGGAACCTTTTTAGGTACTTTGAGAAGCTTTCAAAGAACACAGGAACCTTTGTAGGTACTTTCAGAAACTTTTAAAGAACACAGGAACCTTTTTAGGTACTTTGAGAAACGTTTGAAGAACACAGGAACCTTTTTAGGTACTTTGAGAAACTTAAAGAACACAGGAACCTTTTCAGGTACTTTGAGAAACTTTTAAAGAACACAGGAACCTTTTTAGGTACTCTGAGAAACATTTACAGAACACAGGAACCTTTTTAGGTACTTTTAGAAACTTTCAAAGAACACAGGAACCTTTTTAGGTACTTTGAGAAACTTTCAAAGAACACAGGATCCTTTTTAGGTACTTTGAGAAACTTTTAAAGAACACAGGAACCTTTTTAGGTACTTTAGGAAACGTTTACAGAACACAGGAACATTTCAGGTACTTTGAGAAACATAAAGAACACAGGAACCTTTTTAGGTACTTTGAGAAACTTTTAAAGGACACAGGAACCTTTTCAGGTACTTTGAGAAACTTTTAAAGAACACAGGTACCTTTTCAGGTACTTTGAGAAACTTTCAAAGAACACAGAAACCTTTTTAGGTACTTTGAGAAACTTTTAAAGAACACAGGAACCTTTTTAGGTACTTTGAGAAACGTTTGAGAAACGTTTGAAGAACACAGGAACCTTTTTAGGTACTTTGAGAAGCTTTACAGAACACAGGAACCTTTTTAGGTACTTTGAGAAACTTTTAAAGGACACAGGAACCTTTTCAGGTACTTTGAGAAACTTTTAAAGAACACAGGAACCTTTTCAGGTACTTTGAGAAACTTTCAAAGAACACAGGAACCTTTTTAGGTACTTTAGGAAATGTTTACAGAACACAGGAACATTTCAGGTACTTTGAGAAACATAAAGAACACAGGAACCTTTTCAGGTACTTGACTGGAAGCCATGAACTTTTAAGGAGCCTTTTCTTAAACCTACAAACCATTTAAGGAACGTTCTCTATGCTCAGAAAGAGGAACCAACTTATCTTTCTGGTGACTTTGGAACCCGGGGACCTTTAAGGAACTTTGTGAAACTTAAAGGACTTTTAAAGGAGTTACTTGAATCCAAGAATACTTTGAGTAACTTTTTCAGAACCTTTTGAGAACCCTCTTAGAGGAATGTAGACTTTTATTTTGTAATGTCAATGAGAAGAACCTGAAAAAACATCAGAACAAGAGTCCACACACACACACAGACACACACACATGTACATACGTGTTGTGTGAGGTGAAGACATGTTGGTATGTTCAAATGAGCCTTAAAGGGACAGTACACCTCTCCACTCTCACTATATTGTGTTTTTATTAGTTTAACGTATTTAATAATTCATGAATAGATTTGAATAACTTAATAGACATTTAGAACAGGTGTGTTGTAACATTTGATATTCACCTGTCCAGGTGAGTTCGGCGAGGTGTGTCGAGGTCGGCTGAGGGTCCCGGGCAGGAAGGAGAACTACGTGGCGATCAAGACGCTGAAGGGCGGCTACACTGACAAACAGAGGCGGGACTTCCTGTCGGAGGCATCCATCATGGGTCAGTTCCAGCACCCCAACATCATCCACCTGGAGGGCGTCATTACCACTTCCTGTCCCGTCATGATCCTCACTGAGTTCATGGAGAACGGAGCGCTGGACAGTTTCCTGAGGGTGAGACGGGCAGCAACGAGGAACACGTCTCACAGTCTCTAGTCCAGCTGTCTGTTGTCTCACGGCCCACCTGTCTGTCTGTCCCTACAGGTGAATGACGGACAGTTCACCACCATCCAGCTGGTGGGGATGCTGAGGGGCATCGCAGCCGGCATGAAGTACCTGTCTGTCATGAGCTTCGTCCACAGAGACCTGGCAGCTCGAAACATCCTGGTCAACTCCAACCTGGTCTGTAAGGTGAGACAGTCTGTCACCCGTCTGTCTGTAAGGTGAGACGGTCTGTCACCCGTCTGTCTGTAAGGTGAGACGGTCTGTCACCCGTCTGTCTGTAAGGTGAGACGGTCTGTCACCCGTCTGTCTGTAGGGTGAGACGGTCTGTCACCTGTCTACCTACCTGTCTCCCTGCCTGTCTCCCCACCCGTCTGTCTGTAAGGTGAGACAGTCTGTCACTTGTCTCCCTACCCACCTGTCTCCCTGCCTGTCTCCCCACCCGTCTGTCTGTAAGGTGAGACAGTCTGTCACTTGTCTCCCTACCCACCTGTCTCCCTGCCTGTCTCCCTGCCTGTCTCCCCACCTGTCTGTCAGTGAGGTCTAACTGTGTTTCTGTGTCTTCAGGTGTCAGACTTTGGTCTCAGCAGGTTCCTGACTGAGAACTCTTCTGACCCGACGTACACCAGCTCTCTGGTAGGTCAGCTGATCAGAAATCTCCCATGATGCTCTTTGTTGATACTCGTTGAAGCACCTGTAGTTTAATTATTCATAAAGTGGTGTTTAAATAGGATGTTTTAAATGGTCTAATGAGCCTTAAAGGAACAGTACTGACTGTGTCTTAAAGGAACAGTACCGACTGTGTCTTAAAGGAACAGTACCGACTGTGTCGTAAAGGAATAGTACCGACTGTGCCTTAAAGGAACAGTACCGACTGTGTCGTAAAGGAATAGTACCGACTGTGTCGTAAAGGAACAGTACCGACTGTGCCTTGAAGGAACAGTACCGACTGTGCCTTGAAGGAACAGTACTGACTGCGTCTCGTCCTCAGGGAGGAAAGATTCCTATTCGCTGGACGGCTCCTGAAGCCATCGCCTACAGGTGAGCACCAGTACTGCAGGTAGTAGTACCGTGAGTGGTATTAAATATAGATATTAAATATAAATAATAAATCATTAATAATAAGTCATTAATATTAAATACGAAATATTAAAATTAAATATGACATATTAAATACTAAATATTAAATACTGGGGCTGCATGTGGTGTAGTGGCTGGCACTGTCACCTCATTAAGAGGGTTCTCCGGCTTCCTCCCACAGTCCACAGACATGCAGCTTCGGGTTATCTGGAGACTCGAGATTGTGTTGAAAAGCGTGAATGTCTGTCTGTCTCTCTATGTGCCTTGTGATAAACTGGCGACCTCTCCAGGGTGTACTCAGGACTTGTCATGTAGTTAAAGTGATTATTTTATATTTGACTCTCAGGAAGTTCACGTCAGCCAGTGATGGGTGGAGCTACGGCATCGTCATGTGGGAGGTGATGTCATACGGAGAGCGGCCATATTGGGACATGAGCAACCAGGACGTAAGAAAAACTTCTGTCTGTCTCTCTCCTGTCTCACCCTTCTGTCTGTCTCTCTCCCTATGACAGGTGATTAACGCCATTGAGCAGGACTACTGTCTCCCTCCTGTCTCACCCTTCTGTCTGTCTCTCTCCCTATGACAGGTGATTAACGCCATTGAGCAGGACTACTGTCTCCCTCCTGTCTCACCCTCCTGTCTGTCTCTCTCTCTATGACAGGTGATTAACGCCATAGAGCAGGACTATTGTCTCCCTCCTGTCTCACCCTCCTGTCTGTCTCTCTCTATGACAGGTGATTAACGCCATAGAGCAGGACTACCGTCTCCCTCCCCCCCCAGAGTGCCCCTCCTCCCTCCACTCCCTCATGTTGGACTGTTGGCAGAAGGAACGAGCCAATCGGCCGAGGTTCTGCGACGTGGTCTCTGCTCTCGATAGGCTGATCCGAAACCCCGCCTCCCTGAAGGTGACGCTCCCAGAGGGCCGCAGGTGAGGTCGCCATCTTGTTTTTTAGGAACCAGTGAACAGGTGACCATATCTGGACTGAGGAGGAGTGACATAGAGACGCCGTATACGTCTCTGGTAGAGACCTGTCAATCACCGTGTAGCCCCGCCCTAAAGCATCCCCTGCTTTATGGTCTGTGTGACTCTAAATGGACCATAATGTACTAAATGAACATCATGCTGTATTGAAGAAGACTTGAAACTAGAGATTGAGACCATAAACTCATGTTTACAATGTTTACTGAGGTAATAAATCAAGAGAGAAGTAGAGTCATTTTCTCATAGACTTCTATACAACCAGAGGAGTCGTGTGTGTGTGTGTGTATAAATGATTGACAGGTGTGGAATGTCATTAATGCACCAGCTACTGGAGGTCAGGGGTTACCATAGAGACGGTTACACACACACATATGGTGTGGGCGGGGCTAGTGAGTGTGATTGACAGCTGTTTATACAGACTTGTTTACATCAGCAGGTCCAGAACGGTTCACATTCCTGGATTAAAGCTCAGAGTGGAGAAATATCCTGTCTGTCTCTCCCTGTCTGTCTCTCCCTGTCTGTCTCACACCTGTCTGTCTCTCAGTGTGTCTCAGCCCCTGTTGGACCAGCGTGTCCCCCCGTCTCTGTCGTCCTGTGGTTCTGTCTCTGAGTGTCTGTCTCTCAGTGTGTCTGCCTCACACCTGTCTGTCTCTCTCCCTGTCTGTCTCTCAGTGTGTCTCAGCCCCTATTGGACCAGCGTGTCCCCCCGTCTCTGTCGTCCTGTGGTTCTGTCTCTGAGTGTCTGTCTCTCAGTGTGTCTGCCTCACACCTGTCTGTCTCTCTCCCTGTCTGTCTCTCAGTGTGTCTCAGCCCCTATTGGACCAGCGTGTCCCCCCGTCTCTCTCGTCCTGTGGTTCTGTCTCTGAGTGGCTTCGAGCCATAAAGATGGAGCGATACGAGCCGAGCTTCATCCAGTCGGGGTTCACGAGTCTGGAGGTCGTCTCTCAGCTCAACACCGAGTAAGAGACACTAAATATATACATAAATACATACTATCTACATATATATACTAATTTATATATATATATATATATATATATATATATATATATATATATATATATATAATTAGTAGTGTATATAACAGATGTGTCTCCGTCTGTTTCCGTAGCGACCTGCTCAGAGTGGGCGTGACCCTCGCCGGACACCAGAAGAAGATCCTCTCCTCCATCCAGACGTTCAGGGTACACAAAGCCCCGCCCACTCTGCTCTACTGACCAATCACAGCCCTGCCTTCGTACTGTCCAAAAAACCCACTACATTCAGGAGGACACTGAGCCACGCCCACTTGTTTTTTTAACCACTGAACATTTTGACCAATCAGAGAGAGCACGAAGGACCGGTGAGACTCCGCCTCCTTGGTGGTCGGACCAATGAGACTGTGACGTTTAAGAAGCTCAAAACAACGTACGGTTACTGTCCTCTCTGTACACGTAATTATGTTTGAGTCTGGTGCAATAGCACTCCGCCCTTCTTAATCCCACCAATCAGAGTTCACCACAGCGAGCACCTGGTTGGTCGACTCTCAGGTGCTGCCAGACCACCACTCAGGTAAACCTAAGCTCCTCCTCCTTGGCCAAGTGTTTTTATAATCATGCTTCGAACCCTGGACTCACCGACCACGTGTCCTGGTGAAGTTTCACCATCAAAACTCTTCGTGATCTGTGAGGAATATTATGGGATGGCCTCGGAATACAGAGGTGAACCTTTTGAGCGAATCTTCTTCAATTTGTTGAGATTAACGAACATCTGGTGGAAAACGTCCTCCAGCTGTTTGTCCAAAATGAATGTGATTCTTCAGGTCTGTGGACTACTGGGAGACCTTCAGGGAGACCTTCAGGTCCCGTTGGAGAACTCTCAGAAGGACTATGAGTTTCTTCATGTCCACATACGCTGGATTCTTTAAGATGTAAAAGTACTCAAGTGTATTTTATTGAGCCCATTGTGAGGTATCTAGTACTGTTTTTAAACCTTAAAGTGAATCATTTATACAATCAAACACTAGCCGGTCCAGAACCGGTGGTCCGTCTGGAGTAATGTCACTTTCTGAACAGAACCACTGCAGATTTAAGCTGATTTCACAGTTAAAAAGCAGTTTTTAACAAGTTCCTGATCCTGGACTGTTGGATCTGGTTCAGGTTTGAGGACGAGGAGAGACATATTGAATTATAGAAGTGATGGTTTTGTATTTTAGCACTTTTTGTACTTTCTGATATTTGATCATGTTTAAAGTAGATACCAATGTTTTTATACTGACGACATTTTGTAAAGAAAAAAGAAAAAGAACAAAAACAGATTTGTCTTGTATTTCAAAATGTCTCTGAGACCAAAGAGGACCAGTTATCAGAGTCACCAGACCTGTTTAGATCTCTAGACCAGGTCTGGAACCAGGAGGCTCCTGAACCATCAGAGCCATCGATTCTTATTAAGAACTTATTATTGTCAGCTGTCTCTGTCAGCCAATCACAATAAAGATGAACCGTCCAGCCAATGACGAGTCTGAGTCCAGCTGATTAGAACCCATGAACCACACAGTAAGAGTACTAGAACCACACAGTAAGAGTACTAATACTACACAGTAAAAGTACTTTGACTGACTTTTACTGAGTACAAGTATCATCAAGTCTTAGCTGTCTCTGGTCATGTGACCTCTTCTTCCTCCTCTTCCCTCAGAAATGACTTCCAGGCAGTTTGTGGAAATTTTTCAGCGGTGTGTGTGTGTTCAGTGTGTGTGTGTGTAGGAAGGATCATTTAAACATGTTATTTCACTTTAATGAGCGAACTGTTGGCAGAGAATTGAAGAAGCAGAAGGTTTAAGTTTTGTGTGTGTGTATCTGGTGTTCAGTGTGTGTGTGTGTGGTGTTTAGTGTGTGCGTGTGTGTGGTGTTTAGTGTGTGCGTGTGTGTGGTGTTTAGTGTGTGTGTGTGTGTGTGCCCTCCTGCTCTGTGTCTCTCTCTGCAGGACGATCCAAACTGACAGCTCTGAAGTGCCTCAATACGTGTGTGTGTGTGTGTGTGTGTGTGTGTGTGTGTGTGTGTGTGTGTGTGTGTGTGTGTGTGTGTGTGTGTGTGTGTGTGTGTGTGTGTGTGTGTGTGTGTGTGTGTGTGTGTGTGTGTGTGTGTGTGAGAGAGTTGAACATGTGTGTGTCATGCATGTGCTTTTTGCAGTTTAACATTTTCCAGTTTTTGGAGAACCTCCTGACCCCAAAGAAACCTGGAAACTCTTCAAGAACCTCTGAACCAGGACTAGCACCCCTGAGACCTCCTGGAACCTCCCCAATAACCCATGAATGATCCTCCTAGAAACTTCTAAAGAACCATTGTAAGTCTTAAAACCCCATGAAGTTACTTTGAGAACTTCCTTAAGAACCTCTAAAACACCTGGTACCTCAACAACAACTCTACCAAGTTCATTAAGAACCTTTAAACACCTGGTACCTCAACAACAACTCTAACAAGTTCATTAAGAACCTCTAAACACCTGGTACCTCAACAACAACTCTAACAAGTTCATTAAGAACCTCTAAACACCTGGTACCTCAACAACTCTAACAAGTTCATTAAGAACCTCTAAACACCTGGTACCTCAACAACAACTCTAACAAGTTCCTTAAGAACCTCTAAACACCTGGTACCTCAACAACTCTAACAAGTTCATTAAGAACCTCTAAACACCTGGTACCTCAACAACAACTCTAACAAGTTCCTTAAGAACCTCTAAACACCTGGTACCTCAACAACAACTCTAACAAGTTCCT
>NW_027466583.1:580000-605000 GCF_050575085.1 Anarhichas minor
TTTATCGTCTAAAGCCGTTTGATGTGGTGTTCCCGCAGTGAGTCCATTATCGGACGGTTAGCCGTCATTAGCTTCACTGCAGTGAGAAGTGCTGTCTCATTCAGCCGCTGCTTTCAGCTTTAAAACTCTCTACGGGACCAGAACCCGGTCCGGTCCAGTTCGGTCCGGTGCGTACTCACCCCGGTGCTGACTTCCTGGCTGGTCCAGTCCGGGACCAGTTCGGTTTTAGAAGACATCTGCTGTCCGAAGTACGGCATCATTGTTGCTGCCGCCATCTTGTTTCTCTCGTCTGTTAGTTGCGTGAGCTGTGACGTCACAGTGAACGGGTAATTTACGCGTTTAGCGCCGATAGATAATAGATAGAATATATTTAATAGATAATCCTGCGTCATTAAATAACGAGTTGGATTTCAACACGTGTTTCTGTCTCTTCACTATAATTAAAATGTAAATTTATATAAAAGTCCACAAAAAAGCAGTTTTGTTCTGGCATGTAAGCGGACACCTCTTCACCGGGGTCCTGAGCTCGACCGGAAACAGAAAACCGGAAAGAGGAAAATAAGGTAAACACCGCGTAAACACTCCTAAAAGGTCTCTTAAATCTCTCTTTAAATACTTATTTCAACGCATTTTTTGACTTTTAATGAGTTATTAAATATGTTTAACTAACGTGTTTTATTTAACTGATGTTTTTAGTCTTTAGTATCGGCTCATTTATTGACCGTCCTGTCGTACATGATATGTGTGTTTTGTTCTAGATGACCGTCCATAACTTGTACATATTTGACCGTAACGGCAGCTGTCTGTATTATAATGAGTGGAACCGCAAGAAGCAGGCCGGGATCTCCAAGGATGAGGTGAGACACAGAGAAATACCTGTCTGTCTGCTCACCTGTCTGTCTGTCTGATAACCTGTCTGTCTGCAGGAGTTTAAGCTGATGTACGGGATGCTCTTCTCCATCCGCTCCTTCGTCAGTAAGATGTCTCCTCTGGACATGTATCCTTCACAACAGCTGTCTGTCTCCCTCTCTGCCTGTCTGTGGTCCTTAGCAGCCTGTCTGTCTCCCTCCCTGTCTGTCTCCCTCCCTGCCTGCCTGTCTGTCTGTCTGTCTCCCTCCCTGCCTGCCTGTCTGTCTCCCTCCCTGCCTGTCTGTTTGTCTCCCTGCCTGTCTGTCTGTGGTCCTTAGCAGCCTGTCTGTCCTCAGGAAGGAGGGCTTCCTGTCCTTTCAGACCAGTAAGTACCGTCTTCACTACTACGAGACTCCCAGTGGACTGAGGTTCATCATGAACACGGACCTGTCTGTCCCCAACGCCAGAGAGACACTGCAGCAGATCTACAGCAACGTAAGAGAGACACACACACACACACACATCAAAATATTACATGTTTTCATTGATTTACATATTTCTACTGACTACTAGCTAATAGCTATTAACTACTGACTTACTCTCTCTCCCTGTCTCTCTGTCTCTGTCTCTCTGCCTGTCTGTCTGTCTGTCTGTCTCTCTCTCTCTCTCTCTGTCTGTCTGTCTGTCTCTCTGCCTGTCTGTCTGTCTGTCTGTCTGTCTCCCTGCCTGTCTGTCTCTCAGCTGTATGTGGAGTACATAGTGAAGAACCCTGTCTGTGTGTTGGGACACAGTTTGGACAGCGAGTTATTCAGCAGTCGACTGGACTCGTTCATCAGAGGACTCCCGTTCTACAGTCCCCGCGCCGCCTGATAGACGAGCACACACACACACACACACATACACACGTACACGCACTCACTCACTCAGTGATGTTGTATTTATTGTGAACATTAAGATTAAATGTGTGAACTCGATGCTGCTGTCTTCTGTCTTTATTACAGAGAACATGTCGCCTCCTGCTGGTCGTCTGCAGGTGTTACACTAATGATCAGACCGACGGGAGGTCTCACTCTCTTCTTTATTATAAAACCTTTACATTACCGTATTTTCCGCACTATAAGGCGCACTTAAAAGCCTTTAATTTTCTCAAAAAACGACAGTGCGCCTTGTAATCCGGAGCGCCTTATATATGGATCAATTGGTTAGTTGGTTGATCCATACTGGTTGTACACGGCGCTCTGTCAAAATGTTTCAGTACGACTGGTAAACTACAAAGCCGCACCGCGGTAAACACCGGTACTGTGCGCTAGATATTGGTGTCAACAGGCCGTTCAAAGCTAGACTGCGAGCTGCGTGGGAGCAGTGGATGACAGAAGGCGAACACACGTTCACCAAGACGGGGAGACAGCGCCGAGCGACTTATGCCACTATTTGCCAATGGATCGTGGATGCCTGGGCTGATATATCAGTCTCAACTGTGGTCCGAGCTTTCACGAAGGCAGGAATAATCACTGAACTGCCAGGCAATAGCAGCGACACTGACTCGGATAATGACGAGAGGGAGCCGGGCATGTTGGATGCCGTACTCGCCCAACTGTTCAATTCGGACACTGAAGAAGAAGAATTCGAGGGATTCGTGGACGGGGAATGAACTGAAAGAGTGAGCTTTACGTGTTATATACGTTCCCTTTAGCACAGCTCCATCTAGTGGATGCATAACGCAACCCCAGTCAAACGTTTGACTGTAGTAGCTTCTATTCTATGCGCCTTATAATCCGGTGCGCCCTATATATAAAAACAGTTCTAAAATAGGCCATTCATTGAAGGTGCGCCTTATAATCCGGTGCGTTTTATAGTGCGGAAAATACGGTACATTACATTACAGTCATTTAGCTTTTATCCAAAGAGACTTACAATAAGTGTATTCAACATATTCAAGAGAACTACTGTCATAAGTGCATCTCCTTTAAACAAGCATCTAAGAGCATAAACCAGAGCAGAAGAACAGAAACAAACTAGTATGAATACAGTAAGTGGTGAGTGGAAGGCTCGGGTAGTACTTCTTGAAGAGGTGAGTCTTCAGCCTGATGAAAGATGGGCAGCGACTCTGCTGTCCTGACGTCAGTGGGGAGTTCATTCCACCACTGTGGGGCCAGGACAGGAAACAGCCGCGACGGGGTCGATCGGCCGCAGGGACCTCTGAGCGACGGGGCAACCGATCGCCCCGAGGCAGCAGAGCGAAGTGGTCGGGCGGGGGGGGGTAGGGCTTGACCGTGGCCTGGAGATAGGAAGGAGCTCTGTTCCTTTCACTGTCCTGTAGGCTAGCACCAGAGTCTTACACTGGATGATCCTACAGGGAGCCAGTGTAGAGAACGGAGAAGAGAAGTTGTGTGGGAGAACTTGGGGGCGATTGAACACCAGGCGAGCTGCAGCTTTCTGGACAAGCTCCAGAGGTCTGATGGCCGACGCCGGGGCTCCGGCAAGTAGTGAGTTGCAGTAGTCCAGGCGGGAGATGACAAGAGCCTGGATTAGCACCTTCACCGTCTCATCAGTGAGGAAGTGAATCCTCCTGATGTTGTAGAGCAGGAATCTGCAGGAGCGTGTAACCAATGCAATGTTTGCTGAGAATGACAGTTGGTCGTCCAGGCTCACACCCAGGTTTCTCGCAGTCCGAGTTGGAGTCACCACGGTATCATGAATGGTGATGGACAGGTCTCGGTGCGGGCAACCCTTCCCCGGGAGGAACAGTAGCTCGGTTTTGTCCAGGTTGAGCTTGAGGTGGTGTGTCGTCATCCACTTCGAGATGTCAGCCAACCACGCAGCGATGCGTGCCTCCACTTGAGTGTCCCCGGGGGGAAATGACAAGACCAGCTGGGTGTCATCGGCGTAACAATGGTAAGAGAAGTCATGCGAGTGAATAACAGAACCCAGAGATGTTGTGTAGAGCAAGAAGAGAAGGGGGCCCAGGACTGAGCCTTGTGGAACCCCCGTAGTCAGCATGCGTGGTTCCGACACGGCCCCCCTCCACGTCACCTGGTAGGATCGACCTGTCAGGTAGGATGCAAACAGGGAGAGTGCAGAGCCTGAGACGCCCATCCCCTCGAGGGTGGAGAGGAGGATCTGGTGGGTTCACAGTGTCAAACGCCGCAGACAGGTCCAGGAGAATCAGGACAGAGGAGAGAGAGTTAGCTCTCGCTGCGTGAAGCGACTCCGTCACCGCAAGGAGGGCTGTCTCAGTCCAGTGACCCACTTTGAACCCGGACTGGTGGGGGTCCTAGAGGCTGTTCTGATGGAGATAGGAGGATAGTTGTGTAAAGACAGAACGTTCAAGTGTTTTGGAAAGAAAGGGTAGAAGAGAAACCGGTCTGAAGTTCTTGACATCAGAGGGGTCAAGTGATGGTTTCTTCAGAAGGGGGGTGACTCTAGCAGTCCTGCTGTGGGAAAGCATCCTGAAACTAGAGATGTGTTGATGAGGTGGGTGAGGAGAGGAAGGAGTTCAGTCACAATAGACTGAAGAAGAGGGGAGGGGATCGGGAGGTCTCACTCTTCTTTATTATGAAACCTTCATTCTCTACATTTCAACATCTCCTGTTTTTAAAATCAGCATCCTTGTCTTCTACTCAACTGTCCCTGTGTCCTAGCTTCCTCTGTCCTAGCTTCCTCTGTCCTAGCTTCCTGTGTCCGCCCCTTAACCCTGAACAGTATCAGTGTTTTATTGTGAGAAGATGTTTACATGAATCATAAATTAATCTAGAATATTAAACAAGAACGAGAGCTGTGACAGATTAACACACACGCACCCACACACACACACACACACACTGACCTTGAACTACACACACACATCTGTCTACTCCAGATGTGTGTCAGACGGTGTAATCTCTGTAATCCCACTGAAACATACTGCCAACCAGCAGCCACTCACAGTCCACCACAAGGTGTTCCCTAGACCTGAGCCTGGTCCTAGACCTGAACCTGGTGCTAGATCTGAACCTGGTCCTAGACCTGAGCCTGGTCCTAGTCCTGAACCTGGTCCTGAACCTGGGTCCGAGATCTGAACATGGTCCTGAGCCTGGTCCTGAACCTGAGCCTGGTCCTAGACCTGAGCCTGGTCCTGAACCTGTGTCCGAGATCTGAACCTGGTCCTAGATCTGAGCCTGGTCCTAGATCTGAGCCTGGTCCTAGACCTGAGCCTGGTCCTGAACCTGGTCCGAGATCTGAACCTGGTGCTAGACCTGAGCCTGGTCCTAGACCTGAGCCTGGTCCTGAACCTGGTCGAGATCTGAACCTGGTCCTAGTCCTGAACCTGATGTTAGATCTGAACCTGGTCCTAGAGCTGAACCTGGTCCCTAGGCTGGGTCATTAAAACCAGGTCTAGACCTTCAGACAGGCGTGAGACAAGTACAGGGACAAAATGTCTTCACAGTGTAAATGTTGTACTTTATGCTGTACTACATCTCAGAGGTACATATAGTACTTTATACAGTACTACATCTCAGAGTACATGTTGTACTTTTCACTTTAACCAAATTTATATACTATAAGGTTTTTGAAAGTAGTACCTTTACTCGTAGTGAAGTATATTATCAGTGTGTATTAGTACTTTTTACTGCTCAAAAGGATCAGAGTACTTCTTCCAAAATTGGTGGAGTTTTATATCTCAGTTGTCAGAGCGTCCCTGAAAGCAGAGAGAGAGAGAGAGAGAGAGAGAGAGAGAGAGAGAGAGAGAGAGAGAGAGAGAGAGAGAGAGAGAGAGAGTAGAAGAGAGAAGAGGAGAGAGGAGAGAGAGAGAGAGAGAGAGAGAGAGAGGAGAGGAGAGAGAGGAGAGAGATGAGAGACGAGAGAGAGAGAGAGAGAGATGAGGAGATGAGAGAGGAAGAGAGAGAGAGAGAGATTAGGGTCAGAGTAATTTTGGATCTGGGCAAGAGGCCATATTTACATCTGTACACAGGGTCTTGATATTTAGGAGCTACAGGTTTTAATCCAGACGTGATATCTGAGCTCTGATTGTCGGATTAAACCAACAGGATTAATATCAGAGTCTCAGCAGAGAGTTGAAAGCAAATGGACAGACAGACAGACAGACAGGTCGGACACAGAGTCGTGGACGACAGGAATCACCTTTAACCAGGTAAAGTGTTTGGTTTGTGTGTGTAACCTGCTGCAGATTTTTATCTAAGCTGTAGTTTGGTTTGTATTTTGGGCTTTAGTTTTGGCTGTAGTTTGGTTTGTAGTTATTGTCATTAACATTATTGTCTTTCATTATTAGCTTTGTTGTTCATCTCTCTCTCCTCAGGCTCAGCCATGTTTGCGGGTCGGGTGCCGCCCACAGCTGCTGCTGTCGGGTCGGCGGCTGCAGGAGGAAAAGGCGGGAAGTTTTCAGTGGAGGAGCTGTACGGGTTCAACAAGAAGCCGAAGGTGAACAGAGGGAATCCTGGGAAACCAGAGAAGAGTGACGGGAAGAAAGAAACCAAGGAGAAAGAAGAATCCGTGCTGGCGTCTCAGATCCTGGAGGCAGCGAGGAGGCTGATGGAGAGACGACGACTGGAGATATACCTGAAGGAGTGTGATGTCACCATGGAGCAGAGTAACATGCCGTACAGGTGAGACACAGGGAGACAGGTGAGACACCGGTATGTCGCACTACTCACCCTCCAGGTGTTTTTTCGTATCATTAACTGAATGAACCACATTACATTTACATTTTGAGGCCGGCTGCTCCTCCAAACACATTTTAGGTGAAATAGCCCACCACGGCTGTAGTTTTGTTTGTACTGTGGCTGTAGTTTTGTTTGTAGTTCGCTGTAGTTTTGTTTGTAGTTCGCTGTCGTTTTGTTTGTACTGTGGCTGTAGTTTTGTTTGTAGTTCGATGTAGTTTTGTTTGTAGTTCGCTGTAGTTTTGTTTGTACTGTGGCTGTAGTTTTGTTTGTAGTTTGCTGTCGTTTTGTTTGTATATTGGCTGTAGTTTGGTTTGTATCTTGGTTGTAGTTTGGTTTGTATCTTGGCTGTAGTTTGGTTTGTATCTTGGCTGTAGTTTGGTTTGTATCTTGGCTGTAGTTTGGTTTGTATCTAGGTTATAGTTTGGTTTGTATCTTGGCTGTAGTTTTGTTTGTATCTTGGCTGTAGTTTGGTTTGTATCTTGGTTGTAGTTTGGTTTGTATCTTGGCTGTAGTTTGGTTTGTATCTTGGCTGTAGTTTGGTTTGTATCTTGGCTGTAGTTTGGTTTGTATCTTGGTTGTAGTTTGGTTTGTATCTTGGCTGTAGTTTGGTTTGTATCTTGGCTGTAGTCTGGTTTGTATTTAGGTTGTAGTTTTGTTTGTATCTTGGTTGTAGTTTTGTTTGTATCTTGGTTGTAGTTTGGTTGACTTGTATCTGGTCTGATTTGGAGTTTACAGACTGTTTGGTGAAGTTGTAATTACCCTGTCTGACCACTAGATGTTGAGATTCTGTGTATACTTCATTAACATAGAGAGCCTCATGTTACTTTATATAATTATTTCTTAAGTTATTATATTATTTTATACTTTGCAGTCAATACCATTGTTGACAAACCTTTCTTATTTCAGTTCTACCAATAACATTCTATTATATGCTCTCTCTCTTACACACACATGTATATATACTGTATATATATACAGTGTGTGTATATATACAGTATGTATATATACAGTATGTATGTATATACTGCTGTACAATCCCAAGGATTCGGATTGGCTCTGCTGACTCATGGTTCTGATGTTGTATTCGACTGTTTGTTCCAGTTGTTCATCAGCTCTGTGTGTGTGTTTGTGCAGACCAGAATGAAGGCTGAATCAGCATCTCCACTCTCCACCAGCACTATATAACAGTACAGTATTAGTACATTCAAACACAGTATTAACACATTACAACTGTGTCTGTGAGTGACATCAGCTGGTAACTGTAGTTTGGTTCGTATCTTGGATAATGGAAACTCAAACAATACAAAGTGTGGAAATAGAAACACCAGTCAGACACATATCAGAGCAATGACTCTGTGCAGCTACTCTTGTAATCCACATTAGTGACAGCATACCTTCAGCCTCAGGCGTCACACTGTGTCTCTGTTCAGCTCTAATGTTGTGTGCTACATGATGGAGAGAAGAAGAGGGACAAGAAGAGTGGGGGAGGCTCTGAAACACTTCTTCTTCTCTGTCCTCAGCTTCAGATTATCTGCAAGAAGCTTCCACATAACATACAGACGGACAAAATAACAGCCGGGAAACATTCTTTTTATACATCAGTGGTGCAAATTAACACTTAAATTTATTTTGTATAGCACAAAATCACAAACAACAAAGTTCTCTCAGAAGGCTACAGAATTAACAACATAACAGTTAAAACACATTCAATGCATATGACAGAAATTATTCATATAATGAGATTATTAAGTATAACAATGATGGAAACATGACTACTACTAATAGCAGCAGCAGTGGACATAGTAGAATACTTATGATAATAACAGCAGTAATGGTATCAGTAATAGAAATGTGACTCATAATAATGATAGTAGCAGTGGGTGTCAGGCAGGACCAGGGTCCAGATAAAAGTCCTCCAACAGTCTGGGCCTATAACAGCATATCTAGGGGCTGGTCCAAGGCAAACCTGAGCCAGCCCTAACTATAAACCTGAACCAGTCCTAACTATAAACCTGAACCAGTCCTAACTATAATCCTGAACCAGTCCTAACTATAAACCTGAACCAGCCCTAACTATACACCTGAGCCAGCCCTAACTATAAACCTGAGCCAGCCCTAACTATAAACCTGAACCAGCCCTAACTATAAACCTGAACCAGCCCTAACTATAAACCTGAACCAGCCCTAACTATAAACCTGAACCAGCCCTAACTATAAACCTGAACCAGCCCTAACTATAAACCTGAACCAGGCCTAACTATAAACCTGAACCAGGCCTAACTATAAACCTGAACCAGTCCTAACTATAAACCTGAACCAGTCCTAACTATAAACCTGAACCAGCCCTAACTATAAACCTGAACCAGCCCTAACTATAAACCTGAACCAGCCCTAACTATAAACCTGAACCAGTCCTAACTATAAACCTGAACCAGTCCTAACTATAAACCTGAGTTTGGTTCGTATTTTGGCTGTAGTTTAGTTTGTATTGTGGCTGTAGTTTAGTTTGTATTGTGGCTGTAGTTTAGTTTGTATTGTGACTGTTGTTTAGTTTGTATTGTGGCTGTAGTTTAGTTTGTAATGTGGCTGTAGTTTAGTTTGTAATGTGGCTGTAGTTTAGTGTTATATTGTGGCTGTAGTTTAGTTTGTATTGTGGCTGTAGTTTAGTTTGTATTGTGGCTGTAGTTTAGTTATATTGTGGCTGTAGTTTAGTGTTATATTGTGGCTGTAGTTTAGTTTGTATTGTGGCTGTAGTTTAGTGTTATGTTGTGGCTGTAGTTTGTATTGTGGCTGTAGTTTAGTTTGTATTGTGGCTGTAGTTTAGTTTGTATTGTGGCTGTAGTTTAGTGTTATGTTGTGGCTGTAGTTTGGTTTGTTCTGGTCACATGTGATTGGCTGTTTACAACAGTGTGTGAGCAGGTTTTAACTAAACTGACACTTTGTGGCTTCCATAGCACACGGATTGTGGGTGTTTTCTTGCCCCACACTGAGCCTCACAGGCAGTAAAACCAAGTCAGTACATTATGATTTAATATAGAATCTTAATAAAGTCACATGAACTTATAGCTGTAACATTACTATAGTTTCCTGCACTGTGTACAGAGCTGCTGTGTGTCTCTCTCTCTCTGTCAGTTGAATGCTCGCTCGCCAAGTGTGCAGCCGACCGAGACGGGAGGGGGAGGGGTAGGGGCCACCCCCCCCCTCCCTCCCTCTCCCTCCCTGTCTCTCTACCTCTCAGTAGAATCCAGAGGACGGACACTGGCTTGTTTTTATTTTACATATTCTCTTCTTGTTGCTTTCCTTCCGTATGTTTCTTTTTCTCTCCTGTGGACAGACGGACGCTGTTCATCATCATCTTCATCACCTCATCCTCCTCCTCCTCAGAGCTCCGGCGGTGGGACAGTGTGTCGGGCCGACGACGGGATGTCAGAGACTAACAGAAAGTTGTAGCGTGTGCGTCGTATCGTCGTGTGATCTGATTAGCTGATTGATCAGAAGTTAAACGTCCAACTCATGAATTCTGTCCATCGTCACTATATCGACCGGCGACCTTGGCGGCAGCGGCGGTTTCCTGACGATGTTTTGAGACTTTAAAGCTTGTTATATATATACAGCATATATATAGTTATTTATATATGTATATATAAGGCCTGTTAACCGTAGCGACCAGGATGCAGGTGTCCATAGCGTGTAATGTGGGGGGGGGCGGAGGAGGCGGGGCCAACGAGCACCCGATGAAGGAGCGGCGGGTAGCGATGAACACCAGCAGCGCCCCCGCCTGTCAGACAAAGGTCAGGGCGGAGCCGGCGAATAGACACACCCTCTTAGGCCACGCCCACATGAAGGAGGCCCTCGGTCGTCATAGCAACATGAAGTACAGGTGAGAGAGAGAGAGAGAGAGAGTGGGAGAGACAGTGAGATGTCACATGACCAGACGGGTGCAATGAGTCGACTCCTGTGTGTGTGTGTGTGTGTGTGTGTGTGTGTGTGTGTGTGTGTGTGTGTGTGTGTGTGTGTGTGTGTGTGTGTGTGTGTGTGTGTGTGTGTGTGTGTGTGTGTGTGTGTGTGTGTGTGTGTGTGTGTGTGTGTGTGTGTGTGTGTGCGTGTGCGTGCGTGCGTGTGTGTGCGCGCGCGCGCGCGCGTGTGCTCAGAAGAAGAGTTTTAAACCTTTGAGAGTCAGGACAGTTTATAAAGGGAGGACATGTTGGGCGGTCTTCACCTGGGTCTGTCTCTGTATAACATTATTATTATATTATTGTTATTATTATACTCATACCTTCCTCATAGTATTTGACGTTATTGGTGCCATCATGTCTTTGATCCATTATGAGGCCCTTTGAGGTTTATGTGTATTCACATTACTAGAATTGTCAGATTGTCCTTAATTTATTATTTTTTATTGTATACCTCAATTTCTTGGCCATTTTATATGTAAAGTTATAACAGTGTATGTTGGAACATATTTTGTTATTTTCATTGTCCCTGACCATAGCTCATCTATTTGTGATTCATTATCGCTCTTAATTATATGAGTTTATATTATGGATGTAGTTTCGTGTGTATCTTGGTTGTAGTTTTGTTTGTATCTTGGTTGTACGTTTGGTTGTATCTTGGCTGTAGTTTTGTTTGTATCTTGGTTGTAGTTTTGTTTGTATCTTGGCTGTAGTTTTGTTTGTATCTTGGCTGTAGTTTTGTTTGTATCTTGGCTGTAGTTTTGATTGTATCTTGGTTGTAGTTTTGTTTGTATCTTGGCTGTAGTTTTGTTTGTATCTTGGCTGTAGTTTTGTTTGTATCTTGGCTGTAGTTTTGTTTGTATCTTGGCTGTAGTTTTGATTGTATCTTGGCTGTAGTTTTGTTTGTATCTTGGCTGTAGTTTTGTTTGTATCTTGGCTGTAGTTTTGTTTGTATCTTGGCTGTAGTTTTGTTTGTATCTTGGTTGTAGTTTTGTTTGTATCTTGGCTGTAGTTTTGTTTGTATCTTGGCTGTAGTTTTGTTTGTATTTTGGTTGTAGTTTTGTTTGTATCTTGGCTGTAGTTTTGTTTGTATCTTGGCTGTAGTTTTGTTTGTATTTTGGTTGTAGTTTTGTTTGTATTTTGGTTGTAGTTTTGTTTGTATCTTGGCTGTAGTTTTGTTTGTATTTTGGTTGTAGTTTTGTTTGTATCTTGGCTGTAGTTTGTTCCAGTTCTTTTTTTTATTCCACTGTCGTATATTGTCTTTAAATATTAACATGACATGTGACACACATCACTTGACCTTGGTGAGTTTTGATTTGAACATTAGTCTTCATTGCTGTTTATACCCTGATGAAGAATTTTTGAGAGAAACTTGTTGGTTTTCTATTCATCATTAAAGGATTTTTTACTTTTAACCAGAGTACCGGCCTTTAGACACCAAATACACAACATCTGTCTCACTTCTTCAATAACAAGGTTTGAATAGACTGATGACCAACTGAGGGTTCAGAGACAGAAGTTTTAAGGTTGAGGTTACGGTCAGGTCAGGGATTAGGGTTTGGGGATTAGGTGTTAGTGATCAAGGGTTAAGGATTAGGGGATAGGGATTATTGGTTAGGGGTTAATGGTTCAAGGTTTTTGGTTCAGGGATTAGGGTTTATAGGTTTGGGTTTTGGATTCATGGTTAGGGATTAGGGTTTCGAGATTATGAGTTAGGGGTTTGGGTTTTAGCGTTAAGGATTAGGGATTAAGGATCAGGGGTTTGGGGTTGCCTCACGTTAATAAAGGTCCTCACTAGTATAGAAGTACAGGGTTGTGTTGTGTGTTTTCCTCTCACTGATTGAAGGCAAGCAGAAGAACATGTGAGACTTTCAGCCAAACTGATCTGACCCATTGATCAGATCTCAGTATTGATCATACATTGATGAGTGACTTGAATATTAATAACTCAGATATTGATACTCGGTCTGAAAGACACTTGGTGATATTGACGACCTAGTTTCAGACCCGATGGCTCAAAATTGACCTGGATGAAATATTGATGACTTGATCTTAGACGATGACGTGAATATTGATGACTCTGACTCTGCTATGACCGACCTGGACCTATTGATTTATGTTTGAGCCTATTTATAGCTATCACTCCCATCATTTATGTATTTGAGATATGTACCTTTCTTTGAGATGTATACCTTTGTTTGCGATACATATCTCTGTTTGACATACAGACCTTTGTTTGACATACAGACCTTTGTTTGAGATATGAATACCAATGTCTGTCTGTCTCTCTGTCTGTCTTTCTGTCTCTCTGTCTGTCTGTCTCTCTGAGTTTTGAATCATCATGCGTTTGTATTTTTAGCTCCTTTTGTTAAAATGTCTGAAGCTGATTTTTTGGTCATTTCAGTTTACACACACAAACACACAGATGTACTTTGAAATAATCTGTACTTACGTACGGGGGACCAGACCACATACAGGGGACCAGACATATGAGGACCAGACCACATACAGGGGACCAGACATATGAGGACCAGACCACATACATGGGACCAGACCACATACGGGGACCAGACCACATACGTACAACACTACAGTGATAATGAGGCTTCACTGTCTCATTATCACTCACCTGATGAGGTCACCTGGTTTCATTCATCCTTTAATGGATGTGATTTTCTTTTTTTTGCAGGAATCTTGGGAAATCTGGACTGAGAGTGTCCTGTTTAGGACTTGGTGAGAATACACACACACTACAACACACACACACACACACACACACACACACACACACACACACACTCTACAACACAAACACACTACAACACACACTCTACAACACAAACACACTACAACACACACACACACACACACACACACTCTACAACACAAACACACTACAACACACACTCTACAACACAAACACACTACAACACACACACACACACACACTACAACACACACACACACACACAAACACTCTACAACACAAACACACTACAACATAAACACTCCAACACACACTACAACACACACACTATAACAAACACTACAACACACACACATAATACACACATTACAACACTTGTTCACACACACACACACACACTACAACACACACACACACACACACACTACAACGCACACTGACACAAAGTACACAATCAGTGATGTTCTTTCTCTCTTCTCAGGAACATGGGTGACATTTGGCTCTCAGATCTCTGATGAGGTACTCAGTATGTGTGTGTGTGTTGTAGTATGTGTGTGTGTGTGTGTTACATAATGTCTATTACTGCCTCTCTGTGTGTAGATGGCGGAGAGAGTGATGACTGAGGCATACGACAGCGGAGTGAACTTGTTCGACACTGCAGAGGTTTACGCCTCAGGGAGGTACAGTACTGTCTGTCTGTCTGTCTGTCTGTCTGTCTGTCTGTCTGTCTGTCTGTCTGTCTGTCTGTCTGTCTGTCTGTCTGTCTGTCTGTCTGTCTGTCTGTCTGTCTGTCTGTCTGTCTGTGGAGTACATAGTGAAGAACCCTGTCTGTGTGTCTCACATCTCAATACGTGTAAGATTAAATAACTTCCAACTTTATTGGAAATGGAGACATTTTTAATTGTACTTGTCATTCAGGACAAGCAGCCATTGTGACATTGAAAAGTATTATGTGTATTTAAAGTATCAACGGTAAAAGTACTCATTAGACAGAATCCAGTGAACTCATATTATTATATATATATTTATATATATCTTATGTATCGTCATAGAGGACTAACGTCTCCTTCTGTCTCTCAGGGCGGAGACGACTCTGGGAAACATCCTGAAGAAGAAAGGATGGAGGTGAATGTCTCTCTTCTTATAGAATATGAACCATTGATGTACATTCAATGTAACAAACACATTAATGCAGGAATATTAATCCAGAAACATCAGATATCAATTTTACTGACCCATCTCTTTTACTACATTTATATACTTTTACTTCAGTCAGGTTATGATACAAGACTTTTACTTCCAGTGGAGTATTTTCACATTGTGTATTAGTACTTTTACTGCAGTAAATTACCTGAATACTTCTTCTACTGCTGGACCAAACGTGATAATAACCTGAATGTGTCTCAGCAGTTTTCCTCCTAATAATTCTCACTATCTGTGTCTCTCTGTCTCTGTGTCTCTTTGTCTCTGTGTCTCTTTGTCTCTGTCTCCGTGTATCTGTGTATCTGTCTCTTTGTCTCTCTTTGTCCACCAGGAGGTCCAGTTATGTGGTGACCACTAAGATCTACTGGGGAGGACAGTAAGTGCTGTGTTATATAGGAATACAACATATACTGTATATATATATATATATATATATATATATATATATATATATATATATATATATATATATATATATATATATATATATATATATATATATATATATATATATATATATATATATATATATATATATATATATATATATATATATATATATATATATATATATATATATATATATATATATATATATATATATATATACTGTCCAGTGAGGTGTTTCATTGAGACTGTGTGTAGTAAAGTGTGAGTTTGTGTGTTTACAGGGCGGAGACAGAGCGAGGGTTGTCACGGAAACACATCATCGAAGGTAAACAACATGTTAAGTTGAGTGTCTTTAAAGAAAACGCTGCCGGTGTTCCATGTTAACCAGTGACCGTGTTAACTGGTGACTCCATGTGTCGTGGCTGCTGGTGTTCAGCTGTGTTGTCATCATACAACACAATATTATAAATCATTTATATTTATGATAAGAGGTATGATGTCATAGATGCTTTGTAGAAAGCTTTACAGATGTTCCACAGATGTGTCTTTTTCTTCTTCGTTGGTGTGACAGCTGGCTGGTCATCAGGTTAGCGTTAGCAGCTAGCAGTAGAAGTGTCATCTTAATAAACATGCGTTATGATCTGCTTATTTTATCACTGGTCAACATTCATGATGCTTTATTACAATACCTTTTATGAAGCTTGTTCATTGTGAAATGTTCCTTTAATGTCTCGATCAGAACATTTAATATTGATTTCTGTCGGGATGAAAAGATAATTATAATAATAAAACTGTTTACGAGGAAGATTGAATAATGCTGAACATGTTTTATATGAAGGATGTTTCATTATTGTCAATGTGGGATTCTACATATGTTACTATGATGTACACTGAGAAACCACCGATTACACACACACACACATAATAACACACACACACACATAATAACACACACACACACATAATAACACACACACACACATAATAACACACACACATAATAACACACGCACGCACACATAATAACACACACACACACACATAATAACACACACACACACACACATAATAACACACACACACACATAATAACACACACACACACATAATAACACACACACACACATAATAACACACACACATAATAACACACGCACGCACACATAATAACACACACACACACACATAATAACACACACACACACACACATAATAACACACACACACACACACATAATAACACACACACACACACATAATAACACACACACACACACACATAATAACACACACACACACATAATAACACACACACACACATAATAACACACACACACACATAATAACACACACACACACATAATAACACACACACACACATAATAACACACACACACACATAATAACACACGCACACACACATAATAACACACACACACACATAATAACACACACACACACACACACATAATAACACACACACACACACACATAATAACACACACACACACATAATAACACACACACACACATAATAACACACACACACACATAATAACACACACACACACACATAATAACACACACACACACACATAATAACACACGCACACACACATAATAACACACACACACACACACACACACATAATAACACACGCACACACACATAATAACACACACACACACACACAAAATAACACACACACACACATAATAACACACGCACACACACATAATAACACACGCACACACACATAATAACACACACACACACACATAATAACACACACACACACACATAATAACACACACACACACATAATAACACACACACACACACACATAATAACACACGCACACACATAATAACACACACACACACACACACACATAATAACACACACACACACACATATTAACACACGCACACACATAATAACACACACACACACATAATAACACACGCACACACACAATAACACACACACACACATAATAACACACGCACACACACACATAATAACACACGCACACACATAATAACACACACACACACACATAATAACACACACACACACATAATAACACACACACACATAATAACACACACACACACACATAATAACACACACACACATAATAACACACACACACACACATAATAACACACACACACACATAATAACACACACACACACACATAATAACACACACACACACATAATAACACACACACACACACATAATAACACACACACACACACACATAATAACACACACACACACATAATAACACACACACACACATAATAACACACACACACACACATAATAACACACACACACACACATAATAACACACGCACACACACATAATAACACACACACACACACACACACACATAATAACACACGCACACACACATAATAACACACACACACACACACAAAATAACACACACACACACATAATAACACACGCACACACACATAATAACACACGCACACACACATAATAACACACACACACACACATAATAACACACACACACACACATAATAACACACACACACACATAATAACACACACACACACACACATAATAACACACGCACACACATAATAACACACACACACACACACACATAATAACACACACACACACACATATTAACACACGCACACACATAATAACACACACACACACATAATAACACACGCACACACACAATAACACACACACACACATAATAACACACGCACACACACACATAATAACACACGCACACACATAATAACACACACACACACACATAATAACACACACACACACATAATAACACACACACACATAATAACACACACACACACACATAATAACACACACACACATAATAACACACACACACACACATAATAACACACACACACACATAATAACACACACACACACACATAATAACACACACACACACATAATAACACACGCACACACATAATAACACACGCACACACATAATAACACACGCACACACATAATAACACACGCACACACATAATAACACACGCACACACATAATAACACACGCACACACATAATAACACACGCACACACATAATAACACACGCGCACACACATAATAACACACGCGCACACACATAATAACACACGCACACACACATAATAACACACGCACACACACATAATAACACACACACACACACATAATAACACACACACACATAATAACACACACACACACACATAATAACACACACACACACATAATAACACACACACACACACATAATAACACACACACACACATAATAACACACGCACACACATAATAACACACGCACACACATAATAACACACGCGCACACACATAATAACACACGCGCACACACATAATAACACACGCACACACACATAATAACACACACACACACACATAATAACACACACACACATAATAACACACACACACACACATAATAACACACACACACACATAATAACACACACACACACACATAATAACACACACACACACATAATAACACACGCACACACATAATAACACACGCACACACATAATAACACACGCACACACATAATAACACACGCACACACATAATAACACACGCACACACATAATAACACACGCGCACACACATAATAACACACGCGCACACACATAATAACACACGCGCACACACATAATAACACACGCACACACACATAATAACACACGCACACACACATAATAACACACGCACACACATAATAACACACACACACACATAATAACACACACACACACACATATTAACACACACACACACACATAATAACACACACACACACACATAATAACACACACACATAATAACACACACACACACACATAATAACACACACACACACATAATAACACATGCACACACACATAATAACACACGCACACACACATAATAACACACGCACACACACATAATAACACACATAATAACACACGCACACACATAATAACACACATAATAACACACGCACAAACACATAATAACACACGCACACACATAATAACACACGCACACACACATAATAACACACGCACACACACATAATAACACACACACAATAACACACACGCACACATAATAACACACACACACACATAATAACACACACACACACACATAATAACACACACACACACATAATAACACACACACACACACATAATAACACACACACACATAATAACACGCACACACACACATAATAACACGCACACACACATAATAACACGCGCACACACACATAATAACACGCGCACACACACATAATAACACGCGCACACACACATAATAACACACGCACACACACATAATAACACACGCACACACACATAATAACACACGCACACACACATAATAACACGTAATAACACACACACACACACATAATAACACACGCACACACACACACATAATAACACACGCACACACACACACATAATAACACACACACACACACACACACACATAATAACACACGCACACACACACATAATAACACACGCACACACACACATAATAACACACGCACACACACACATAATAACACACGCACACACATAATAACACACGCACACACACACACACACATAATAACACACACACACACACATAATAACACACGCACACACACACACATAATAACACACACACACACACACATAATAACACACACACACATAATAACACGCACACACACACAGTTGGCCAGTGTCCTCTGTCGGTTGTTGGAGGTCGTCAAGGCTTTAAGAGGCTCAGTCACACCAAGACTGGATTAGGAGTTTGACACACACACACACACACACACACACACACACACACACACACACACACACACACACACACACACACACACACACACACACACACAGATCAGTCAATCATCCGTCCTGCTGAGAGCTGTGATCAGCTCTGTTGACTTAAATATTTCTCTAAATTTAACCTACAAAGAATCCCAGAAACTGATCCTGAAACAGCAGAAACCGTCTGAGAGTCTTCCAGTGGAGGAGGAAGTATTCGGATCCTTTACTGCAGTAAAAGCACGAGTACTTTGAGTGTTTTTACAGTGTGGGTTCAGTACTTTTACTGTAACAGAGTATTGTTTTATTGTTTCAGTAAAATAACCAATCCAACCCTCTAAAAATACTCTGTTTCAGTAGAAATACTAATACCACACTGTTAAAATACTCTGTTTCAGTAGAAATACTAATACCACACTGTTAAAATACTCTGTTTCAGTAAAAGTATTAATGCCACACTGTTAAAATACTCTGCGTGAACATATTAGTGTTCACATATAACATTAGGGTTGTGGTCCTTTTATGTCTCTTTGTGGTCCTTTTACGTCTCTTTGTGGTCCTTTTACGTCTCTTTGTGGTCCTTTTATGTCTCTTTGTGGTCCTTTTACGTCCAACGTCTCTTTGTGGTCCTTTTACGTCTCTTTGTGGTTCTTTCACGTCTCTTTGTGGTTCTTTTACGTCTCTTTGTGGTCCTTTTACGTCTCTTTGTGGTTCTTTTACGTCTCTTTGTGGTCCTTTTACGTCTCTTTGTGGTCCTTTTATGTCTCTTTGTGGTCCTTTTACGTCCAACGTCTCTTTGTGGTCCTTTTACGTCTCTTTGTGGTTGTTTTACGTCTCTTTGTGGTCCTTTTACGTCTCTTTGTGGTTCTTTCACGTCTCTTTGTGGTCCTTTTACGTCTCTTTGTGGTCCTTTTACGTCTCTTTGTGGTTGTTTTACGTCTCTTTGTGGTCCTTTTACGTCTCTTTGTGGTTCTTTCACGTCTCTTTGTGGTCCTTTTACGTCTCTTTGTGGTCCTTTTACGTCTCTTTGTGGTTCTTTTACGTCTCTTTGTGGTCCTTTTACGTCTCTTTGTGGTTCTTTTACGTCTCTTTGTGGTCCTTTTACGTCTCTTTGTGGTTCTTTTACGTCCCTTTGTGGTTCTTTTACGTCTCTTTGTGGTTCTTTTACGTCCCTTTGTGGTTCTTTTACATCCCTCTGTGGACGTTTTGAGTCTCTTTGTTTGTTTTTAGGCTCATTGTTATCTTTTTTTTGTCTCTTTGTGCTCATTTTGAGTTATTTCAGTGGTCGTTTTTCATCTCGTGTGTGTGTGTGTGTGTGTGTGTGTGTGTGCGCTGCAGGTCTGCGTGGATGTCTCTCCAGGTTACAGTTGGACTACGTGGACATCGTCTTTGCCAACAGGAGTGACATCAATGCACCAATGGAGGGTCAGAGCCTCAGACACACTCTGTTCAAACACAAACCTTCTCTTCGTCCAGTTTTGTTCAGAACTTCACCGTTGATGAAACAATAATTACATAATTGAAGATCAAACACAACTTAACATTCACACAAGTTCATTTAAGCTTTGAGCTCATCTCTGATCTGGTTTCAGTACCTTTCAGTACGTTCTACCGTGTTTCTGTTTATCTTCATCAACATTCATTAATCATGAAAACAACACATTCAATAGTTCAAATCACAACTCAACGTGTTTGTCTTTGTGTTCACAGAAGTGGTTCGTGCGATGACCTTTGTGATCGATCAGGGTATGGCCATGTACTGGGGAACGTCACGCTGGACCGCTGTGGAGATCATGGTAGAGCAGACCGGAGAACCTCAGTAGAACCTCAGTAGAACATCAGTAGGACCTCAGAGAAGCTGCATATATATTTAAACTCAATAGAAATCTTCCCTTAATCAACATAATTTAGTGTTTTTGTCTGTCTGTCTCACCTGTCTGTCTCTCCTATAGGAGGCGTACTCACCTGTCTGTCTGTCTCTCCTATAGGAGGCGTACTCACCTGTCTGTCTGTCTCTCCAATAGGAGGCGTACTCAGTAGCCCGACAGTTTAACCTGGTTCCTCCGGTGTGTGAACAGGCAGAGTATCACTACTTTCAGAGAGACAAAGTGGAGCTTCACCTGCCGGAGCTTTACCACAAGATAGGTACAACACACACACACACACACATACTAGCAGTTTCCCCATTTACCGTCTTTGTGCTAAGCTAGGCTAAGCACTTCCTGCACACAGAGATGAAATTGAAGGGTTAAACGTTGTACTGTGTCTTTAACTAACTAAGACTGTGGACAGCTGAGGTCAGACCAGTTCATGTAGCGGTCCAACACAGGTCTAAATATGTCCCGGGTTCATGTAGCGATCCAACACAGGTCTAAATATGTCCCGGGTTAATGTAGCGGTCCAACACAGGTCTAAATATGTCCCGGGTTCATGTAGCGGTCCAACACAGGTCTAAATATGTCCCGGGTTCATGTAGCGGTCCAACACAGGTCTAAATATGTCCCGGGTTCATGTAGCGGTCCAACACAGGTCTAAATATGTCCCGGGTTCATGTAGCGGTCCAACACAGGTCTAAATATGTCCCGGGTTCATGTAGCGGTCCAACACAGGTCTAAATATGTCCCGGGTTCATGTAGCGGTCCAACACAGGTCTAAATATGTCCCGGGTTCATGTAGCGGTCCAACACAGGTCTAAATATGTCCCGGGTTCATGTAGCGGTCCAACACAGGTCTAAATATGTCCCTCAGGTGTCGGAGCCATGACCTGGTCCCCGTTAGCCTGCGGTCTGCTGACGGGGAAGTACAACACGGGAGTCCCCGAGAGCTCTAGAGCCGCAATAAAGGTCCACACACAGACGCACACATACACACACACACAATAAGCAGCAAACTGGCTTGCAGCAAGAGAGACAATCTGTTACTGTGGTGATCAATGCTGTGTGTGTGTGTGTGTGTGTGTGTGTGTGTGTGTGTGTGTGTGTGTGTGTGTGTGTGTGTGTGTGTGTGTGTGTGTGTGTGTGTGTGTGTGTGTGTGTGTGTGTGTGTGTGTGTGTGTGTGTAGGGCTATGCGTGGCTGAAGGAGCGTCTCCACAGCGATGAGGGGAAGAAGCAGCTCAGTAAGATCAAAGAGCTCCACCTGCTGGCCGACAGACTGAACTGCACTGCTGCTCAGCTCGCTATAGGTACCAGCTGTCTGTCTGTCCACCTGTCTGTCTGAACAACAGTCCGTCTGAACACCCGTCTGTCTGTCTGTCTGTCTGTCTGACCACCTGTCTGTCTGACAACTTGTCTGTCTCTCTGCCTGTCTGTCTCTCAGCGTGGTGTCTCCGTAGTGAAGGCGTCAGCTCGGTTCTTCTCGGAGTCTCCAACACAGAACAGCTGCTGGAGAACCTCGGTTCTATCAGGGTACTGACAGGAACTGGAACTACATTTACTCAACTACTGTACTTAAGTGCAATTTTGAAGTACTTGTACTTAATTTGAGTATTTCCATTTCCTGCCAGTTTACTTTCACCAGCCTGCATGTATTTATTTACTTGTTTACTTCGTAAACATCGTCTGTCTTTGTTTCCTGGAGGTTCTGTCTCAGCTGACTCCGCCCCTCATCGCAGAGATGGACACGTTGCTAGGCAACAAACCACGAAACGGCAAGAAGGAGGCAAAGAGTTGAGGAGCCGAGGAGTTGAGGAGGAAGAAACTAAAGAATGTATCAATCAGAAAGTAGCTTCTACTTTATAATAACCATCATAAATGAATGGTACATTTATAGTTAATCAAACTTCACTTATTTTACTTTGAAATGATGAATAAAAATGTTTATTGATTAATAGGAATCATTTAATACTCATTATTGTATCATTAGGTTGTTTACTTGATAACTGTATATCGTATCATAGCGGATAAGAGACGATAACAATTTTATCCTAAATATATTAGTAAATTATTTATTAACAGTTTATTGTTGCACACATTATAGTACTTTATATACTATACTCAGTATTCTTTAACGATTATCAAATAATTTGTAAAACATCTATGAATATTACATAGATAGATGGAACAAATTGTGTTTATAGATGCTTTACAAAGTATGTATTAACATTTAACAAAGTATTAACAATTTAAATAATGTTTATAGATGCTTTACAAAGTATGTATTAACATTTAACAAAGTATTAACAATTTAAATAATGTTTGTAGATGCTTTACAAAGTATGTATTAACATTTAACAAAGTATTAACAATTGAAATAATGTTTATAGATGCTTTACAAAGTATGTATTAACATCCAACAAAGTACCAACAATTCAAATAATGTTTATAGATGCTTTACAAAGTATGTATTAATATTTAACAAAGTATTAACAATTTAAATAATGTTTATAGATGCTTTACAAAGTATGTATTAACATTTAACAAAGTATTAACAATTGAAATAGTTTGTAGATGCTTTACAAAGTATTTATTAACAAATATCTGACCCATCCATATTTATAATGTTCATAAATGTTTTACAAATCATTTGGTATTGATTAGTGAATTCTGAATATAGTATATCAAATGTTATGATGTATGAAACAATAAACTGTTAAAATAAGAGTAATTATAGATCAATAATGATCATTTCATTGTTTATTAACATGATAACTGTTAATAAAAGTTTAATTAACTATAAATGTACCATTCATTGATGATGGTTATTATAAAGTGTTAACGAAAGGACACAAGGAAGGACATTAAGAAGGAGACAAGGAAGGAGTGAAGGACACTAAACGAAAGGAGGACACATGGATCAATAAACAGTATTATTCTTTGGGACATGAGATGGACAGATTCCTGCAGATGATCTGAAATATATCAGAAATATTTATTCTTATTTTAATAAGCATATTGGTGCAGAGCCTCGTGTCGGAGAGCTTGAAGAGAGTTTGATACAATAATCTATAATTCATATGAAGAAATTAAGAATTAAATGAAGTAAAAGAAAGAGAACTAAATATTATTCCTCCAGTTTGTATTTATTTAAAGTTTCTTACGTGACAGGTGTTTTATTGTGGAAGTCGGTCAGCTGATTTCCACCATGAAGGAAAAAAAGATGAAAGAAGAAATATATTAATATATTAATGTCTTAATGTCATCGTGATTTAAAAAGAGTGCTCACGTTATAACGACGTATTTCCTCATTACTGTACATCCCAAATGTTCCTTTTATTCTACAAAATCAATCATAACAATGAAATCAAAAGAAGAAACGTTCACGTGGAAAACACCTGAAGACTTTATGGATAAATGTGAGTTATTAAGTCAAGACTTTGAATTTTAATCAAGTTTGAACGAAAGGTCGACATATT
>NW_027466583.1:610000-625000 GCF_050575085.1 Anarhichas minor
AGTATCTGGACCTCATGTTTCGTGGTCATGAAAGTTATTCTGACCACGAAATCTTCCTCATTCTACTTTGAGTTAAAACAAACAACCTGCAACCAGATGCGCCGGTGTTCCGGTTTAACGTTAATGAGTGACCGCGTGAACTGAACCGGAACGTTGCATGTTTCATCACGTTACGTTTTTTCCTCCAAAATCTCTATAATAATGACGAACGTTAACAGTCGACAAAGTTCCGCATGCAGTGGACGTTAACTTAACCCAGCAAGTCTGAACGGTAACGGAACATAACGTAACTTAAACTTTAACGGAGGGAAATGAAGACGCTGTAGACATCTGAACGCTGATTGGCCAAGACTCGACACATCAAAGATGTTCTATTGTGAAGATCACGACATCACCTTTTCTCCTCGTCTCTCTCCAATCTGAGAAACGCTGGCTGGCCAGTTGACCCCCCCCCCGAAAAATAAACTCTACGGATCTACACGATTCACGTGGATGATATATTTTGATTCCCTCCGTCTGTAATCAATACCCTCTAACAGGTCTAACCTGATCTGGTTCTAACAGGTGTATGGATGAGGTCTAACCTGATCTGGTTCTAACAGGTGTATTGATGAGGTCTAACCTGTTCTGGTACTAACAGGTGTCTGGATGAGGTCTAACCTGATCTGGTTCTAACAGGTGTATGGATGAGGTCTAACCTGTTCTAGTACTAACAGGTGTATGGATGAGGTCTAACCTGATCTGGTTCTAACAGGTGTATGGATGAGGTCTAACCTGATCTGGTTCTAACAGGTGTATGGATGAGGTCTAACCTGATCTGGTTCTAACAGGTGTATGGATGAGGTCTAACCTGTTCTAGTACTAACAGGTGTATGGATGAGATCTAACCTGATCTGGTTCTAACAGGTGTATGGATGAGGTCTAACCTGATCTGGTTCTAACAGGTGTATGGATGAGGTCTAACCTGATCTGGTTCTAACAGGTGTATGGATGAGGTCTAACCTGATCTGGTTCTAACAGGTGTATGGATGAGGTCTAACTTGATCTGGTTCTAACAGGTGTATGGATGAGGTCTAACCTGATCTGGTTCTAACAGGTGTATGGATGAGGTCTAACCTGGTCTGGTTCTAACAGGTGTATGGATGAGGTCTAACCTGATCTGGTTCTAACAGGTGTATGCATGAGGTCTAACCTGATCTGGTTCTAACAGGTGTATTGATGAGGTCTAACCTGTTCTGGTACTAACAGGTGTCTGGATGAGGTCTAACCTGATCTGGTTCTAACAGGTGTATGGATGAGGTCTAACCTGTTCTAGTACTAACGGGTGTATGGATGAGGTCTAACCTGATCTGGTACTAACAGGTGTATGGATGAGGTCTAACCTGATCTGGTTCTAACAGGTGTATGGATGAGGTCTAACCTGATCTGGTTCTAACAGGTGTATGGATGAGGTCTAACCTGATCTGGTTCTAACAGGTGTATGGATGAGGTCTAACCTGATCTGGTTCTAACAGGTGTATGGATGAGGTCTAACCTGATCTGGTTCTAACAGGTGTATGGATGAGGTCTAACCTGATCTGGTACTAACAGGTGTATGGATGAGATCTAACCTGATCTGGTTCCAACAGGTGTATGGATGAGGTCTAACCTGATCTGGTACTAACAGGTGTATGGATGAGATCTAACCTGATCTGGTTCTAACAGGTGTATGGATGAGGTCTAACCTGATCTGGTACTAACAGGTGTATGGATAAGGTCTAACCTGATCTGGTTCTGACAGGTGTATGGATGAGGTCTAACCTGATCTGGTTCTAACAGGTGCATGGATGAGGTCTAACCTGATCTGGTTCTAACAGGTGCATGGATCAGGTCTTACTTGATCTTGGGGTTGTGATTGGCGGCCCCTCTTGGACCCTGCTTCAGCCTCTCGTACTCCTTGTAGCTGCGGTAGTACTGCTGGATGAGGACCGCCGCCCGTCGGCTCTGCTGGAACCGCTTCTGCTCGTAGTAGGACCTGAACTTGGACTGGATCAAGATGGCCGCCTGGGTCATCTTCTTGTAGAGAGCATACTGAGGGGTGGGGGGGGCAGAGGGGCACCGTTAGAGTCCAGTTACACAATGTTAGCATATAGCCTTGCATAGATCAAACCAGACTCCATTCAGAAAACAAGCATTTTAAAAGTGATTTGCTTGTCGTCTTGCAGAGAGAACAAACAAAACATGAATTCAGACAAATCATCATTACGTAGTTATTCCTGCATCGCTTTGTGTCTGTTTATTGATATTAAATCACAGCTAAATCTGTTTATTTTGGGTTCACACAGCTGTGATAACCAGTAGACTCAGTGAAAACTCCTCCAGATGATGTTATGAACTCAGACATCACAGAGTTTAGTTCCTCAGGATATCTGTGACTTCCCAACAAGTACAAAGCAGAAACTGTTATTTCTTCCATGGCTGACGGCGGAAATAAATGGCTCAGTTGATAACGGCTTCCATGGAGATAAGCCACTCCTCCTCTCTGGCACGAATGAGGCAAATAAACACAAATAGCAAGCGGAGAGACATACAAGTTGGTTTAACTCTCTCTGTATGAACTAACATGTATTAACTCCTCTCTTACTGGTGTTAAACCAGAACCAATATTCACTGATAGAAACACTGTTTACATATCACGTGATTAAACACACACACACTGACCACATGTCACTACATCTACTGGTCTGTCCATATTACCTTCAGAGCTATCCATGTTAGCTAGCCAGAGAGAGAGAGAGAGAGACGGGCAGAGAGAGAGAGACACGGTGAAGACACACGGCAGGTTAGTTCAGTGTTAGTGAAGCCAACACACACACACACACACACACACACACACACACACACACACCTGTTTGTACTTCCTGTAGCATCTCTGTATGATGGCTGCAGCCATGTCCTGCTGCTCCTTTAACCTCCGACCCTGCAGACAGACAGGAAACAGCAGCGTGACATGTGTGTGTACACACTGTGATGACATCATAGCGTGTAGTGTGTGTACCTTGTATCTCCTGAAGGCGTTCTGGATGATCCTGGCGGCCTCGTACAGCTCCCTCTGCTCTCCGTCCGTCAGCGTCAGCAGGGCAAAGTCTCTTTCTATCTTCCCATTGGCTGAGGCGTTCAGGAACTCCGCCCACGCCGCGGAGGAAGGGGGGCGGAGCCTCTGGAGGGCCAGTGCGCTGAGGGGCGAGGGCGGGCACACCCGTCTGCAGGTGCACGTAAACACACATGTATCCATGACCTTGTGATAATACCCTTAATGCAAAGCAGGGGGCGGGGCATACCTGGGCGGGGAGTGCGTGTGGGCGTCGACCGTGTCGAGGTACGTTGCAAGCCAGGTGTCCTGTATGGCGGGGTTGTCCCGCCTCTCTCTGAGCGGTGACTCCGCCCCCTTGGAGAAGTCCTCCTGTTTGATTCGCTCCGGGGTCGCCTCGATGATCTGCTCCGCCAGCGTCGCCATGTCAACCTGAGGGTAACCATAGCAACAGAAACTCTGTGGTCACTGAATATTTGCAAGTTTTGACAAATGAGTGTGTGTGTATGTTCAGAGTGTGTGTGTGAAATCTAACCTCAGGACTACACTTGAGGACTTACCTCAGGACTACACTTGAGGGCTAACCTCAGGACTACACTTGAGGGCTAACCTCAGGACTACACTTGAGGGCTAACCTCAGGACTACACTTGAGGACTAACCTCAGGACTACACTTGAGGGCTAACCTCAGGACTACACTTGAGGGCTAACCTCAGGACTACACTTGAGGGCTAACCTCAGGACTACACTTGAGGGCTAACCTCAGGACTACACTTGAGGGCTAACCTCAGGACTACACTTGAGGACTAACCTCAGGACTACACTCGAGGACTAACCTCGAGGACTAACCTCGAGGACTAACCTCAGGACTACACTTGAGGACTAACCTCAGGACTACACTTGAGGACTAACCTCAGGACTACACTTGAGGACTAACCTCAGGACTACACTTGACAGTGTGGAGGACTCGATGAGACTGGAGTGACGCGAATTTGCGATGGCGCGGTTCACGCGAATTTGCGTCAATCGGCAAAACGCCCAAAACGCTTGAGTTGAAATTTTTCAACTTCGCCGAAAAAATGGCGTTACGCCCCGGCGTGATAGCCTATCAGCGTTGAGATGTTTCTCCTGTCATCACCGACGTCCTGCCGTTGTTCAATCAGGAAATAAATACTGTCGTCGTCTGTGTTCACCCAGAGCTCTACGATACCTCATATCAACAGAGACCGGACCAAACTATGTGTATACATGTGTAAGCCATATGGTACAAACAATGAATAGACGCTGCCGTATTTACGCCTAGATGACGTTATACTGAGTGTTGGTGGAGCGGCTACAATGTTAGCTTAGCATAACACCGATCCATCCGAGCTCCATGAAGAAAACAAGTATTTTAAAAGTTGTTTGCTTGTTGTCTTGCAGAGAGAACTAACAAAACATGAATTCAGACTTTTTACTAATCGGCATCATTACGTAGTTATTTCGGGGTCCCTTTTTGTCGGTTTATTGCCGTTAAATCAGTTTGTTTAGTGTTCATACAGTTGTAGTAAACAGCGACGTGTGGCTCACTAGACACAGTGAACACAGCTCCATGAATCCACAGAGCTCCTCTGGACTGTTATGAACCAGACATGGCGACGTTTAGTTTCCTGATATCTGGACTTCTACAACACGTACTAAGCAGAAATAGAGGTTATTTTTTCCATAGCTGATGGCGGACAGTTTAACGGCTTCCAGGGCGATAAGCCACGCCCCCTCTCCGGCACGTCCAGCGCGATTAACGCGAATGAACACAAATAGTCCCCGTCGAGACCGGCGGTGCGAATGACTCGGCATAAGACTAAACTTTAAATGTTGGTGTGTCTAATGTGTACCTGCAGCACCTCCTCCTCCAGGAACTCCTCCTCCTCTCCCTCGTTCTCTGCGTTCTCTCCATAGCTCAGCAGCTGCTCCTCCAGCGCTCGCCGTCCGGCTGCCGGGTGTGTGTGTGTGTGGGCGGGGGAGGGGGGACAGGTGCTCTCGTAGTCCATCAGGAAGAGCGGAGAGTCTCTGGAGCCTCCGGGGTTCAGACCTGTGAGGGATCAGTGAGGATGAGGATCAGGGACACAGACCAGGTCTCTTATTGATCAAACAGTATCTGTGTTACCTGTGTTACCTGTGCTACCTATGCTAACTGTTACATGTGTTACCTGTGTTACCTGAGCTACCTATGCTAACTGTTACCTGTGTTACCTGTGTTACCTGAGCTACCTGTGTTACCTGAGCTACCTGTGTTACCTGAGCTACCTGGGTTACCTGGGTTACCTGCGTTACCTGTGTTACCTGTGTTACCTGAGCTACCTGTGTTACCTGCGTTATCTACGCTACCTTTGCTACCTGTGCTACCTGTGCTACCTGTGTTACCTGTGCTTCCTGTCTTACCTGTGTTGAGCCCGGAGGTCATCTCCTCCCCCCACATGGACACAGGGAGGGGGGTCAGGGAGGAGGGGGAGGAGGGGGAGACCGGCAGTGAGGAAGAAGACAGAGACGAGGGGGAGGTATCCATGGGGGCGGGGCCACTGGAGTAGGCGGAGCTTGGGGAGGGGGAGGAGGGGCCACTGGGGGAGGGGAGGCTGCTGGAGGAGCTCAGACCTGGATGGGAGGGGGGGGGAAAGAAGTGACACCGTTAGAGCCAATCAGAGGACTGGAATCACTTCACATTCACTTCACGTTTGGTGTGAACGCAGCGTTAGCTACTAGCTGGTATCTACTACCTAGTAGATACTAGTTAGACATGACTGTCAGGTGTGTTACCTGTGTCTGGGCTGGTGGGCAGAGGAGACGGTGACGGCTGTGGTTGCGACGTGGTGGGCGTGTGCACGTCGTCCCTGGGCGCCACATGCGTGTGCAGCTCCTCCAGCGCGGTGGCGAGGCGGGTGTGTCCTCGGGAGCGAGCCACGGCGAGCGGCAGGCGGCCCAGCGAATCAGGGAGCCCCAGAGCAGAGCTGTTCCAGCTGTACAGGAGCTCTGCTGCCCTCTGGTGGCCCAGAGCACACGCCCACATCTGGAACACACAGAGATACACACAACACTTATGACTGACGGGACACCTGGCCAATCACAGCACAGCACTTTAAATGTGTGTGTGTGTGTGTTTTACCAGCGGGGTGCAGGAGAAGTGGTCGATGTTCAGAGGATCTACTTCCTGTTCCAAGTCCAAACTGTCGCTGTTAACACTCCTACAACACACACACAGCTATAGTCAACAAGTGTGTGTGTGTGTGTACCTCCAGCGGATCAGAGTGTGTATCAGGTGTGTGTGTGTGTGTGTACCTCCAGCGGATCAGAGTGTGTATCAGGTGTGTGTATCCTTGTGCTGCAGCCAGGTGGAGGAGTGTCATCCCGCGGTGACGGACCGAGTGATGAAGCCTCTCTCCTCCTCCTCCTCCCCACCTTCCTCCTCTCATCATCCTCTCACAAACTCCCACAATCCTCCTCTCAAACCACTGAGGACACAAACAGAGATTCATTATCATTCCTTCAGAATAAAAGCTCGGGTGAAGCTTTTCCTTCAGAATAAAAGCTCGGGTGAAGCCTTTCCTTCAAAATAAAAGCTCGGGTGAAGCCTTTCCTTCAGAATAAAAGCTCTGGTGAAGCTTTTCCTTCAGCATAAAAGCTCAGGTGAAGCCTCTAAACACTGGTAAACTACATGTGTGATAAAGAACATAAAGTGATCTTGATGTCACTGTAAAAACAGAGGATACGATAAGTTCTAATGGTTTTAATGTCTGTCCGTCTCCGTCACATCCAGTCCCCAGAGTCTATTTTAACTCCACGACTCCACCTGCCAGAATAAACCCTGTGACATCAGAGACAGAGAGACAGAGAAAGACAGAGACGGGCAGAGAGAGAGACAGAGAGACAGACGGACAGAGAGAGAGAGACAGACAGAGAGAGAGAGAGAGACAGAGAGACAGACGGACAGAGAGAGAGAGACAGACAGAGAGAGAGAGAGAGACAGACAGGCAGAGAGAGAGAGAGAGAGAGACAGACAGACAGGCAGAGAGAGAGACAGGCTGCAGCTCCGGTTCAGCAGAGGTCAGACTGTTTTAAAGGGTTTTACATTCGGGTTCATGAGTTCTTCTTAACCTGTTTATCAGCTTCCTGTAATCTCTCTCATGTCTCTGATTGGCTGATCAGCTTAAAGAGAATGAGTGCACGAGAAGAGGAAAGAAAGAGAAAGAAGCGGTGTGATTGTGTTTCTATTATTTAGTCTAACACTACTACCTGAACATTAGAAGCTTCATGACCCCAACAGAGAGAGTCACGTTCTATCTTCTCACCTGTTCATTGTCTTCAGGTAGGGGGGGTGGAGGGGGTGGGGCCAGCTGGCTGCCATGTTGTTGATGATGATGATGATGCTGCTGCTGCTGGTTGTTGTTGTTGTTGTCGCGGGCGGCCATCTCTGCCATCCTGCGCTCCATCTGCTCCAGTCGCTCCAGGATGGACATCCTGAACTGATTATCTGCACACAGAAAACACACAGAGAGCTGTTTACGTCAGTTAACGACAGTTAACGACTAAGGGCTACTTTCGAGTCCCGAAAATAGTTGTACACAAAGGTGAGAAGTAAAAAAAAACCTCTACAGAGAACCGTCGACGGACAAAGATCAAAAAACAATTTTGCTAACTAGTTAGTGAAAACCGACAAAAAACACAGACCATGGTTTTAGCTAGTTATATCCCGGCTGCTAACTAGCTAGCTAAAACTGTGAAACAATAGCTGCAGATAAAACAGGGTGATAATATCACAGATGTGTCTGGCTTTGTTTCCAGCGATATCACCACCATGGTCATTGTCATTGTTTTTATGTGGGAGAAAGCTAGTTAGCTAGCTATCGGGAGATTTGTTTATATCGATGCTAGTGAGGGAAAGCTAGTTAGCTATCTACTGGGAGATTTGTTTATATCGATGCTAGTGAGGGAAAGCTAGTTAGCTATCTACTGAGAGATTTGTTTATATCGATGCTAGTGAGGGAAAGCTAGTTAGCGTTACTAACTACTGTGGGTGTGTATCTGTGTCGACAGCTCTAACCAGGAGGCAAATGGAAAACTCCTCTCTTAAATAACTGTTTTAAGAGAGCCTCTTTCTCTCTCTCTCTCTCTCTCTCACACACACACAGGCGGCAGAACGATTGAAGTCAGTGGAGATAGTTTCCATTTGAGACAGAGTGTGTGTGTGTGTGTGTGTAAGGCTATATAGGGAGTCTGCTTTTATTTCTCCCCCCCACACACACACACACACACTATCATATCCTACGTTATATTACATATATGTACATATTACATCCCATAATACACACATGATGTTAACATGTCACGTGACACGTCTGTATGACATCATCCATCAATAAAGGTTCTTAATCTTAATCCATATCACGAGTGTAACAGTGAAAAACAACAATAAATGTAACGAGCTAACACACACACACACACACACAGTATGAATATGTCCGGTTACCGTGGTTACCGAGCCGCTGCGTAACCATGACAACCCCTACGGAGACACAGAGAGTCTGGTCCTACCGTCCATCTTCTGTCTGTCTGTCACAGTGAGGTGAGTAGCATTGTGGGTAGGCTGTGATGTCACAGCATTAGTTAACACACACACAGGCTCAACAAGGTAAAGAGAGGGAGCAGTGTGTGCTCGGTCGTCCTGTGCAGACTGGTGTCCAAACACAGCAGCAAGGCATGCTGGGTAATCCACAGTGAGGGAGGCGGGGGACTGTCTCACATTCCTCAGCCAAACCCCCCCCCCCCAACAGATTCCATGAGACACAGAGAGAGAAGAAGACATGAGATAAAGAGGAAGTGAGGGGGTCTGAACCCAAACCTGGTCTGAGTTCAGAGAGGACCTGGTCTGGGTTCAGAGAGGACCTGGTCTGAGTTCAGTCATAAATAGCAGCTGATGTGTTTCCAGTGGAAAACAGCTCCACCACATCAATCACTGAGAGAGAGACAGCTGGGATAAAGAGGATTCTCCACACACACACACACACACACACACACACACACACACACACACACACACACACACACACACACACACACACACACACACACACACACACACACACACACACACACACACACACACACACACACACACACACACACACACACACACACACACACAGATCTGAGATCAGAACTTGTCCGGCTTAAAGTTAAAACAGCCACCCCCCCCCCCCCATCATGACATCACACAACAGTTTGATTGGACGGATTAAACCTCACAGATTACATTAACAAAACAATAACTACACTTCCCACAATGCCGTGCAGGACGTCAACACAACAATGATGTTATGTTGAGTGTTGATAGAGCTGCTACATTGTTAGCTTATAGCTTAGCACAGAACCAGACTCCATTCAGAAAACAAGTGTTTTAACAGCTGTTAGCTGGAGCCTCACCGTCCAATGAGAGCCAGTCGAGCTGAGAGCTCGGCAGAGAGCTGGCGTTCCTCGCTCGGTACTCAAACAGAACCGAGGACGAGACGGAACCTCCAGACTCTAGAACCTGAAGACACACCAGACCGGCCTCGTGGGCTGAGAGAGAGAGACGGGACCATCAACATGTTAGAGGGACACACCAAAAATACAGAGTGTGTGTGTGAGTGCACGTGTACCTGGACAGTAGCAGCGTAGTACTCCAGGTTGGATGAGCGAAGCGGAGACCGTGCTCTGATCAAACACACACGAGTATCGACCCAACAGCTCACTCCACGGTCCTGTGATCAATACCTTCACACCTCCCTACACACGCACACGCACACACACACACACACACACACACACACACACACACACACACACACACACACGTGATGAGGGCCTCTGGCGCTCCCTTGTGGACAAACAGAGGAATACCTCATTCTGTCTCTATTGACTATAGCTAACTGCTAACAGCTAACAGATAACAGCTTACCTCTGGGTACGACCACTCTGGAGAGAAGTCTGTGATGGAGGAGAGGCGGGTGGAGGTGGAGGAGGGCAGCGGGTGAGGGAAGGGGAGGAAGGAGGAGGAGGGGGAGGGTTGGGGGGGCACCATGTAGCGGACCCCCGCCGGGAACACGGACGGGTTTGGTGCGGCGGGGGGGTGGTGAGCCGCCACGGGATTGGCCGCCTCGGTGATGAGGTCAGAGATGAGGTCGAAGGAGATGTCAAGCTCCTCCCCTCCTCCTCCTCCTCCTCCTCCTCGCTCGCATGGCTCCGCCCCCTCCTCCTCCAGGTGCGTGTCCATGCAGGCGTCCTCCGGGTCGTAGCCCCGCCCACCCTCCTCCTTCACCTGGACGGGCGGCGTCGCCAGGTGAGTGGCGGTATCCATGGCGACGGCAGGAACGGAGGCGGAGCTAACGGGCCGACTCAGATAGGACACGTGATCGTAGGGCGGGACCAGGACCAACGGCTGCGTCTGATTGGCTGGCCGACCAGGTAGGCCTGCCGAGTCCTGGCAGCTCAAGAGCAGGGAGGCGGTGCTGCTTCCTGTCTGTTGACGTGGAGACGAGCAGGAGGGGGCGTGGCTTGTCTGAAGAACACAGAAATAAAAACTACAGTGAAAAAAGAGAGCGGATGATTCCGAGTTGTGAAGAAAGTAGTTCCTCCAAGTCTCACCTGGAGGAGAGCCAGCTTAGTGGGAGGAGCCTCGCCTTCATCATCATCATCTCTCCTGTCCTTCACCTCCTCCTCCTCCTCCTCTCTCACAGGCTCCTCCTCCTGCCTCCCCCCTTGTGACTCCGCGAGAGCTCCCAGCTCCAGGCAGAGGGGGAGCAGGGGCGGAGTCACAGAGGAGGTGGGAGACAGGGAGAGGGCGGGGGGGAGGGAGGACGAGGGGGGGGAGGAAGAGGATGAGAGGGAGGAGAGAGAGGAGGGAGGGGAGACGGAGGATGGAGGGGTGGAGGTGGGTGAGAGAGAGAGAGCTAGAGACAGGGGAGAGAGGGGGGAGGAGGAGGAGAGAACAGGTGAGGGGGAGGAGGAGGGAGGAGGGGGGCCGCCATATGTCTGACCCTGTTTGGGGGAGTTCAGGAAGGAGTCGGGGTCGAAAGTTGGGTGAGGCGGGGGGGAGGAAGCGGGGGAGGGAAGGGAGGTGGCAGGAGGAAGAGGGGGGGAACGGAGGGACGAGGAGGGGGGGGGTGACGAGCAGGCCTCCAATGACGGGGGAGGGGAGGAGGGTGAGGGAGAGAGTGGTCACGGGAGGAGGAGGGGGGAGTGAGGGGGGAGCGGAGGAGGAGGAGGGAGGGGAAGGGGGCCCACCAGCAGTGGGAGGGGCCAGAGCGGGGGAGAGCAGCAACTGGCCAGAGCGGTTGAGAGAAAGCCCCACCTCCTCTCCTCCTCTGGCTCCGCCTCCTCCGCCTGCGAGGGTGGTGGTGGTTGCCATGACGATCACGGCGTTCTGGGGCAACGCAACCGTCGTCAGGTTCCCGCAACGGTCGGCGTAGAAGCCGTTGCCATGGTTACCCAAGGTGATGGTCGCTCTGTGAGGCTGAGGGGGGGGCGAGGCCGAGCTGTAGAATATACAACATAGAGTGTTTACATATATATATACACATACATATACATACATATATATATACATATATACACATACATATACATACATACATATATACATATATATACATACATACACATATATACATATATATACATACATACACATATATATACACATATATATATACACATATATATATATACATACATATATATATATACATACATATATATATACATACATATATATATACATACATATATATACACATATACATACACACATATACATACATACATATATACGTATATATATATATATATACGTATATACGTATATACGTATATACATATATACATACATACATATATACATACATACATATATACATATATACATACATACATACATATATACATACATACATACATACATACATACATACATACATACACACACACACACACTGGTGGTCACTTGCAGCACTGTAACTATAAAACTTTCCCCGTAGAATTCTATGATAAAAGAGACTTACGTGGATGAGGGGCAGGGAGATGAGACGGGGCTATTCTGAGCCTGGAGGGGGGGCAGTATGGTGGCTCCTCCTCCTCCTCCTCCTCCTGCCTCCCCCCCCTCACAGGACAGAGGGGAGGAGGAGGGGGGCAGTTTGGGGGAGATGATGCGATGCTTGGTGCTGTTGCAGCGGTGGGGAATGTTCACTCCTGAAGAGACTGTACAGAGACAGAGTGATGTCACAGTGATGTCATAGTGATGTCACTCATGGATGTCCCTCAGTGATGCGTTACCTTGGCCGGTGTTACAGAGGCAGGTGTGTGTACGAGGTTGTGGTTTAGTTCTTTGTCGGTCCAGAATGTGTTGAACCAGATCCTCAATACTGAAGTCACCTGAACCCACGGAGCACTTTATACTGTGGACTGAGAGACAATATACTCCATGTTAGTACTACAGAGTACTTTATACTGTGGACTGAGAGACAATATACTCCATGTTAGTACTACAGAGCACTTTATACTGTGGACTGAGAGACAATATACGACATGTTAGTACTACAGAGTACTTTATACTGTGGACTGAGAGACAATATACTCCATGTTAGTACTACAGAGCACTTTATACTGTGGACTGAGAGACAATATACGACATGTTAGTACTACAGAGTACTAATATACTACATGTTAGTACTACAGAGTACTTCATACTGTGAACTGAGAGACAATATACTACATGTTAGTACTACAGAGTACTTTATACTGTGGACTGAGAGACAATATACTCCATGTTAGTACTACAGAGTACTTTATACTGTGGACTGAGAGACAATATACTCCATGTTAGTACTACAGAGCACTTTATACTGTGGACTGAGAGACAATATACGACATGTTAGTACTACAGAGCACTTTATACTGTGGACTGAGAGACAATATACGACATGTTAGTACTACAGAGTACTAATATACTACATGTTAGTACTACAGAGTACTTCATACTGTGAACTGAGAGACAATATACTACATGTTAGTACTACAGAGCACTTTATACTGTGGACTGAGAGACAATATACTACATGTTAGTACTACAGAGTACTTCATACTGTGGACTGAGACAAGATACTACAGAAACGCTACATGTTAATACTACAGATACTACATGTTAATACTACAGAGTACACATATACTGCATGTTAACACCACAGAGTACCACACAGTACACTATAGATACTATGAGGTAGTATTTCATTAGTATTTGTACATGATACGTACACATGGGCCTCAGCTGGTTCAGCAACTCCTCTCGGCTCCACCTCAGACTGTCATGTCGGTCGGTCACCGCACACAGCAGAGGACTGCATTTCCCAGAATCCTCTAGGGATGGCACGTTCAGATAGTGGACCAGCACGATGTCTGGGTTCTGTTCAACAAACATATTGATTATCGATCGATCGGCAACTCAGTTCACAGTCTGTTGATGTGTAACGTGTGTGTTGACCTGCAGCAGCCAGTAGCAACGTCTGTGGAATGTTGGAACGATGGAGGAATGGACGTAGCAACCGTACAGGCACTGCAACACAACAGAGACCGCAACCGGCAACTTTAGTACAGGCACTGAAACCAGGACAGAGACAGCAACTAACTTAGCGGTGCTGCTAACGTTACTAGCTCTCCTCCTGTTGGTTAGCCGTTAGCGGTGCTGCTAACGTTACTAGCTCTCCTCCTGTTGGTTAGCCATTAGCGGTGCTGCTAACATTACTAGCTCTCCTCCTGTTGGTTAGCCGTTAGCGGTGCTGCTAACATTACTAGCTCTCCTCCTGTTGGTTAGCCGTTAGTGGTGCTGCTAACATTACTAGCTCTAAACCCTGACTGGTTGTAACACCGTGTACTGACCTCCATGCCCTGGACCTTGAGCTTCATGTGGTCCTCTCTCGTGGTCTTCCCATCCTTCCTCTTCTTCCAGCAGTACCCGTCCTTCCTGTACTTCACCTTCTTCCTGTTGTACAGAACGATGCTGCCGTTCTTCGGCCTGAAACACAAACAGACATCGGATGTTTTCCAGATGTGAAGCGGCTGCATGTGGTCCAGGTTTTGGTGAGAGTCTGCATGGAGGACCTGGTCTTCAGGGAGCAGGAGAGCCACTCGTCATGTCTGTCGAAGGATATCAGGTAGGAAGCGATCTCCTGCAGAGACAGAGACACGTTTACATGTTAGTGCGCTCTTATTTTGAAATATAGGCTAAATATGATGCTAACGTGCTAACGGCCCCTCACCTCGTTGGTGTTCCAGCGCAGCCTGTCTCCGGGCAGACTGGACAAACGAGGAAGACACTCAAGGAGCTTGTTAGGGAGGAAGACTTTCCTCTGTCCTTTGTTCTCTACACACAGACGCACGCACGCACGCACACACACACACACACACACACACAGTAAATTAATATATTGATTAAGTAGTGATGATGATGATGATGACATCACTTCTGAGGTGGACACACACAGAATAGGAGTCTCTGTGCTGGTCTACATCTACAGGTGTGCTTGTGTCTTTGTCTCCATGTGTGTGTATATTTGTGTATGTGTCTGTATCTCTGTGTGTGTGTCTGTGTGTGTGTGTATCTCTGTGTGTGTGTCTGTGTATCTCTGTGTGTGTGTCTGTGTATGTATCTCTGTGTGTGTGTGTATCTCTGTGTGTGTATATGTCTGTGTGTGTTCCCGTTCAGCTGAAGTCACACAGACTGACCTGTCTCCATGGAAACCATCTCCTTGTTGCTCATGGTGACAGGTCCATGCAGGACGATCCTCACACAACGCACGGCCTCCCACAATGCACCTCTGTAAACACACACACACACACACACAGCTGAAATCCAACCTTCAATAGCTCCCT
>NW_027466583.1:630000-660000 GCF_050575085.1 Anarhichas minor
GGGATCAGTAAGAGAACATGTTAGCCGTTAGCATGGCTGTCAGTACCGATGTCTTCTGGACGTGTCCCCGCTGTGTGATGGTCTTGCTGTGCCGCTCGTTCGCCACCTTCATCCGCTGCACCGCCGACATGTTTCGGGTCTGGACCGAGAGGACGGAGAGAGCCGGGGAACGACCGGGAGGAGGAGGAGGAGCCGGTGCCGGTGAAGAAGATGTCCCGCTGAACGGTGGATCTCTGACCGGTGGTTTGTTTCTGTGTTGTCGGTCCGAATGAAATGCTAATGCTAGTTAGCAAGCTGCTTAGCCGACCGGAGCTAGCTAGTGTGAAGCGACTCTCCTCGTCACGTGACACGGGACAGTCATCCCTCTAGTGGCGGGAAGAAAAATACATAAATGATATACCCTATATATATATATATATATATATATATATATATATATATATATGTATATATGTATATATATATATGTATATGTATATATGTATATATATATATATGTATATGTATATATGTATATATATATATATGTATATATATATATATGTATATATATATACATATATGTATATATATATATGTATATATATATATATATGTATATATATATACATATATGTATATATATATATATGTATATATATATATATGTATATATATATATATGTATATCTTCATGTGTGTAAGAGATGATATTTAAATATACTTCTTGAGAACTGAAACCTATCTACGTCATGTTTTTATGTTTGTTAAATTCTCAGTAGTGATTCTAAATGATGCTTATTATACATATTACAAACAAAACACTTTAAAAACTCTAAAACAATAATTTAAATGAATCATTTATTTTTTTGGTATTTTGGTCAGACACATATGCAACGCTGATTACCGTAATATGTGTGGTATTTGTTATAAATGTATGTTGGTACATAGAGGGTGATAAGAAGCTGTACATGGAGGGACTTAGGACCCAGGGGAATGTAGGTGAAGGAAACAGGAAGAGACGGAAGAGACGTGATAATAACGCGTTAACTTGCCCAGCACTCATATATAGATATAATTTATAATACAGAAATATTGATTCATGATAAAATGAAGCAGCATGAGCCAAGTGGAGTTTGTCTTTTATTTAATTACATCGTGCAGTGAGACTGCACGATGTACACATATACACACACACATATATACACACACACACACAGGGTTCTGCTGGCTGTGCAGTAGCCAGGGGTCAGAGGTGAGAGGTCAATGGTAGGATGTCTACCTGTCTATGTTTCCTTTAGTTTAGTTGAAGTTCCAGCAGGAAGTCTCTGGAGGTCAGAGGTCAGCTTTTATTAACAGCCCAGCCCACTGATGGAGCCGATGCGGTCCATCTTCATCCCGAAGCATCCTCTTCCTCCTCCGATCATGGACTTCCTGCTCCGCCTCCTCATCTTGGACTGCCTCTGGAGGAGGTCCAGGAAGAACCGCGGGACCACCTCTTGTCCGCCGCCGGCCAATCCCCTCGCAGCACCGCCACTCACGGCCAACCCCGTGGAGGGAGACGAGGAGGAGGGGGCGGGGCGTCCGGCTGAGCCCTCTGTGATGTCATCAGAGGTGGGAGGGGCCAAGATGAAAGAAGAGAGGCGAGAGCCGAACAGAGTGTGTAAGACCTGAGGAGAGAGTTTAAAATGTAAACAACATGTCAACACGCCAACATGCCGCCAACACGTCAACACACCGACATGTTGACATGTCTACACATCAACACACCGACATGTCAACACACCGACATGTTGACATGTCTACACATCAACACACCGACATGTCAACACGCCGACATGTTGACATGTCTACACATCAACACACCAACACGTCAACACACCGACATGTCAACACGCCGACATGCCAACACGTCAACACGCCGACATGCCAACACGTCAAGACGCCAACATGTTAACATTTTGTCAGACATGTCAACATGTCTACATGACAACACGTCGACATGCCAACATGCCGACACATCAACACGCCAACATGTTGTCATGCATCATGAACGTCATGTCATGTCGTCATGTCAACATGTCTACATGCCGACATGCCAACACGTCAACACGCCAATACGGCAACACATCAAGAGGCCAACATGTCGACATGCCAACACGCCTACATGTCAACATGTTGTCCTGCACAATGAACGTCATGTCATGCCGACATGTCAACATGTTGTCTTGCATGATGAATGTCATGTCATGCTAACACGTCAACACGTCAACATGCCGACATGTTGTCCTGCACGATGAATGTCATGCATGTCATTCATCATGTCTACATGCCAACATGTCTGGGTGATGAAGGTGATGATGATGAAGATCATGGTGGTCTCCACAGACCCGTTTGTCGTCTCGTTGTCGTCTCGACTCCACGGCGACGGTGAGGAAGAGGAGGAGGAGAGGAACGAAGGAGGAGGAGGAAGATGAAGCAGCCATCTTTGTTTCTGTGGAGGAAAATAAGAAAGAAAATTAATAAAGTGTTACCATAGCAACAGAGTCTACTGTATCCTGATTGGCTGCAGGGTGTTCTGATGCAGAGTCCTCTGCTGCTACAGACCATGAGGAGCCCCAGACCACTAGGAGCCCCAGACCTCTACGAGCCCCAGACCATCAGGAGCCCCAGACCACTAGGAGCCCCAGACCATCAGGAGCCCCAGACCACTAGGAGCCCCAGACCACTAGGAGCCCCAGACCATCAGGAGCCCCAGACCACTAGGGGCCCCAGACCACTAGGAGCCCCAGACCACCAGGAGCCCCAGACCATCAGGAGCCCCATACCACTAGGGGCCCCAGACCACTAGGAGCCCCAGACCCTCAGGATTCCCAGACCATCAGGAGCCCCAGACCATCAGGAGCCTTAGACCATCAGGAGCCCCAGACCACCAGGAGCCCCAGACCATCAGGAGCCTCAGACCACTAGGGGCCCCAGACCACTAGCAGCCCCAGACCATCAGGAGCCCCAGACCACCAGGAGCCCCAGATTTAATGGACTATTTGGGGGACAGGGGGGCCACCTGGACCCACCAAACCATCATCAGTACAGATGACGGAGCTTCTTTATTTATGTATTCACTGTTTAAACTGCTTTTTAACTTTTATATTTGAATAAACATTTAAATGTTGTCTCAGTGACGTTCTGCTGGTTATGGTTTGAATAATGTCCCCTCTGGGCTTCCGTACTCCTGGTTCAATAGAAATGAATCAGATCACATGACCGGCTTTAATCACATTAGATCAGATTGAATACTGTAAAAACTTTATTGATCCGTGAGACGAACGTGACGTATAAAACCACCAAAGAAGAAGAATAAAGAACAATAAAGTCACTCACCGATGAAGAGAAATATTCCAACAGAAGGACCGTGCTGCTCGTCTGGTGAGTCCGTCCTGTCTCACTGTCAGGACGGGTCGCTGGTCCACCAGCTCACAGACCCGGCCTTAAGTACGACATCAGAGCTGTGATGTCACGCATTCTTACCACGTTACCCCCAACGACGGGTCTCACACACACACACACACACACAGACAAAAGTAGAAGATCTGTGTGTGAAGACTTTGAAACATGGAGGAAAGAAAAGAGACGATAACATCGACCAATCAGACGCGAAGGTTCATGAAATAAAACACACCTGAGAAGAGTTCATTCATAAATAACAGATCACTTTTTCATCATGGGGTCCTGGAGTCTGTGAGAAGTTTCCAGAGGTCCACTGTAAGTCTTAAATAGGCCTTGAAGAGGTTCCAGGGGTCCTTGAGAAGGTACAAATCAAGGAGGCTCAAATGGTTGTTAAGGATGCTGCAGTCCTTGAAGATTATCCTAGAGGCCTTGAGGAGGGTTACAGAGTCCTTCCGAAGGTATCAGAGGTACCTGAGGAAGTTAAAATGGTTCCTAACTAGATTTCAAGGGCCCTTGAAGAGGATCCTGGAGTCTTAGAGGTGTTTAGTCATTGAAGGGGATCCTGGAATTGTTAAAGAGGTTCTCGGAAGCATTTCCGAAAGTCCTTAAGGAGTATCAGAGATTCTTTCCAGGGACAATAAGTCATTGAGAACGCTCAAATTGGGGGTTAAAGGACCTTTCAGACGGTACCAGAGGTCCTTGAGGATGTTCTAGGACCTTATAGATGGTACCAGAGGTCATTGAGGGGGTTCTAGGACCTTATAGATGGTACCAGAGGTCCTGGAGGGGGTTCTAAGACCTTGTAGATGGTACCAGAGGTCATTGAGGATGTTCTAGGACCTTATAGATGGTACCAGCGGTCCTTGATGGGGTTCTAGGACCTTATAGATGGTACCAGAGGTCCTTGAGGGGGTTCTAAGACCTTGTAGATGGTACCAGAGGTCCTTGAGGATGCTCTAGGACCTTACAGATGCTACCAGATGTCCTTGAGGGGGTTCTAAGACCTTGTAGATGGTACCAGAGGTCCTTGAGGATGCTCTAGGACAGTGGTCACCAACCTTTTTAAGCCCAAGATCCCCGACCTCTGCCTTGGTGACAGGGAAGATCTACCTATTGAGGCGTTGAGAGAAAAAGACTGTCCAGACCAGGGGCGTTTCTACGATTCAAAGAAAGGGGGGGCGTAGCCCCAAGGGGAGCGCACCATGTTTGCGCATATAGTGCGCGGCAATTTTTTTTGGGGCCTATTTGGGGCCGCGAAAATCCATTGTTTCAGACAGTTCATAGATTGGTTGAATCAGAAAGAGTGTGATTTTGCTCTGTAGTTTTGCTTGCATTCAGTATATGATAACACAAGAGACAGAATTTCAGGGTCATAGTGAAATTTGACAACACAAATATAAACTTTTCTCAAATAAAGAGGGAAATAATTGTCCTGCTTGTAAAGGAAAGACGGATAAACTAGCTTTCATATCCGCGTCACTCCCAAATCCTAACTCTTAAAGGGACCGCACACAGTGGATGGAGAACGGACCTGACAGTGTCAACTTTTGAGTTGTTTACTTGTTTTATTATGAGCAGAAGAGAATAAGATTTTGATCAACATTTACATCTATCTTGTTGTCCGTGTAGTTTTTACATACCAGTGATGTTTTATGCTAATTTGGACACTATCACTGAGATAAAGATGAACTAGTTCAGTGTCAAATATACCATTCAATGGAGAAAAAAAACATGAATAACAAAAATAAAAGAACACATTTCAAGTACATCTTAATTATCGAATGATAAATATTGTATGATGGGCTGGAATGGAAGGCACCCAATGCATTCACTATAATCAAGTCAAGCTAGGATTACAATGTACAGAGAAAAACACTATAGGACGAGATCCGGACAGGACTTTCCGCTTTGACATGATTTTAATCAGTCTGAAGTTGCTTTCGCGTTGCCTGTCGATTGTGCACACGTCTCTTCAGTTGCATGCCCTTATAAGGAGCTGGCGGGGCGTTTCTATATGCAAATCCAGGTGCACGCGATTTAAGAATCCTCATTCGGGGAGCACAGTTCTCAGCTGTGCTCCCCCGAATGAGGAAGTGCACTTCGGCTGTGTAAGAACCCATTTTCAGGCCTAGATCTTTTCTGGCGTTGGTATTCCGAAGTCCGTAACAAAACATTTCAGAAGACACTTCAGAAAATGTTCGAGAATGAGGCCCAATGTGTTTCTGAATTTATTTAAATTTTATTTTGGAGAGCAACGGGGAAAGTCTCCGAGATCGACCAGTGGATCGCGATCGACGGGTTGGCGACCACTGCTCTAGGACCTTTCAGATGGTACCAGAGGTCTTTGAGGGGGTTCTAAGACCTTATAGATGGTACCAGAGGTCCTTGAGGATGTTCCAGGACCTTTCAGATGGTACCAGAGGTCCTTGAGGGGGTTATATGACCTTATAGATGGTACCAGAGGTCCTTGAGAGGGTTATAATACATTATAGATGGTACCAGAGGTCCTTGAGGATGCTCTATGACCTTATAGATGGTATCAGAGGTCCTTGAGGATGTTCCAGGACCTTTCAGATGGTACCAGAGGTCCCTGAGGGGGTTCCAGGTCCTTGAGGTTCTGATGTCTTTCTCAGACCCTTGTGACCTCTGACCTCGGTCATCCCTCCTCGTCGTAAACTGTCACCGCGGCGACCGCGGCGTCGTGAGCAACTATTTCCTGTGGAAGGAGGCGGGGCTAGTGAGGTTCACATGCTCCAAAGGATAGGTGTGTGTGTGTGTTTAATGACCCCCCCATCGTCTTTGTCCCAGTCAGACGTCTTTGTCCCGCCCCCCATTCATCCTCCGACGCCATCGACAACGCACATAAAACACACACACACACACACACACACACACACACACACACACACACAGTAAGCAGTAAGCAAGGGTCATCTATCACCTCATTAGAGAGAAAGAGGCTGATCACAAAACCTCTGTGTGTGTGTGTGTGTGTGTGTGTGTGTGTGTGTGTGTGTGTGTGTTGTGACACACAACATTCCTCTCCCCCCACAGTGACACACACACACACACACACACACACACACACACACACACACATCCTCACAAACCAGGTTAATAATAATAATAATAATACTTTCATTTGATATAGCGCATTTCTAAATACCCAAAGACGCTTTACAGGGCAGAGACAAACAGAACAAACAAATGAAAAGAAAGACAGAGGAGCAAACAGAACAAACAAACAAGACATTTTGGTACAAAAGGAAGCTGGAGCGTCTGTGTGGAATGGGTCCTGTAGTGGAGGGTAGGGTTTAGGGGTTAGCAGGTGGAGGGTAGGGTGCAGGGTTAGCAGGTGGAGGGTAGGGTGCAGGGGTTAGTAGGTGGAGGGTAGGGTGCAGGGGTTAGCAGGTGGAGGGTAGGGTGCAGGGTTAGCAGGTGGAGGGTAGGGTGCAGGGGTTAGTAGGTGGAGGGTAGGGTGCAGGGGTTAGCAGGTGGAGGGTAGGGTGCAGGGGTTAGCAGGTGGAGGGTAGGGTGCAGGGTTAGCAGGTGGAGGGTAGGGTGCAGGGGTTAGCAGGTGGAGGGTAGGGTGCAGGGGTTAGCAGGTGGAGGGTAGGGTGCAGGGGTTAGCAGGTGGAGGGTAGGGTGCAGGGTTAGCAGGTGGAGGGTAGGGTGCAGGGGTTAGCAGGTGGAGGGTAGGGTGCAGGGGTTAGCAGGTGGAGGGTAGGGTGCAGGGTTAGCAGGTGGAGGGTAGGGGTGCAGGGTTAGCAGGTGGAGGGTAGGGTGCAGGGTTAGCAGGTGGAGGGTAGGGGTGCAGGGTTAGCAGGTGGAGGGTAGGGTGCGAGTTTGAAGAGGTGGGTTTTGAGGGCTTGTTTGAATGTTGATAGGGAGGGAGCCTCACGGATGTGGATGGAGAGGGCGTTCCAGAGGGGAGGTGCAGCAGCTGAGAAGGCCCTGTCACCCCAGGTCCAGCGCTTGGTCCTGATGGTCTTCAGAGTGTTAGCACTGGCGGACCTGAGGCAACGGGTTGGGGCGTGGAGGGGGAGGAGGTCTGAGAGGTAGGCCAGGTTGTTTAGGGCTTTGTAGGTGGTGAGTAGTATTTTAAAGTCTATTCTGTATTTGACTGGGAACCAGTGGAGGTTGCGAAGGACCGGGGTGATGTGTTCATAGCGGCGGTATGTAATTATTACACTATAATACATGTAATTATTACACTAGAATACATGGAATTAATACACTAGAATACATGTAATTAATACACTATAAAACATGTAATTATTACACTAGAATACATGTAATTAATACACTAGAATACATGTAATTAATACACTATAATACATGTAATTATTACACTAGAATATATGTAATTAATTCACTAGAATACATGTAATTAATTCACTAGAATACATGTAATTATTACACTAGAATACATGTAATTATTACACTAGAATAAATGTAATTAATTAACTAGAATACATGTAATTATTACACTAGAATATATGTAATTAATTCACTAGAACACATGTAATTATTACACTAGAATACATGTAATTATTACACTAGAATAAATGTAATTAATTCACTAGAACACATGTAATTATTACACTAGAATACATGTAATTAATTCCCTATAATACATGTAATGAATACACTATAATACATGTAATTATTACACTAGAATATATGTAATTATTACACTAGAATACATGTAATTAATACACTAGAATACATGTAATTATTACACTAGAATAAATGTAATTAATTCACTAGATTACATGTAATTATTACACTAGAATAAATGTAATTAATTCACTAGAATACATGTAATTATTACACTACAATAAATGTAATTAATTCACTAGAATAAATGTAATTAATACACCAGAATAAATGTAATTAATTCACCACAATACATGTAATTAATACACTAGAATACATGTAAATATTAAAATCTTAGTTATGTTAACAAAGTAAAACAGAGTAAAGTTTCTTTCTTTCGTCTTTATTGTGTTTTATATAGAAAACATCATTCATGGAATTATTTTTAGGAAGGCGGGGTCAAACCCGCCATGACCTCTGACCCCTCAACCCCACCTGGAGGGGGGAGGGGCTTCAGGGTGGTCAGTTGTCAGTCAGTTGTCACAGTGACAGACAGGAAGTCAGGGCAGAGCTTCAGTTGATTTTTGGGTGGCGGTAGTCTTTACCGGCAAACTTGGCTTTGTCTCCGAGCTCCTCCTCGATCCTGCAGGTCAGAAGTCAGAGGTCACATCTTACAGATCTTTATTCTTCTGTCAACTCTTAGACTCAAAAACGCTCCAACTTTGTAAAGTAAACAGCCATGCTTTTACTTTGAAAAGTACTGTGTGAATGACAGGAAGTTCTCACCTCATCAGCTGGTTGTATTTGGCTAGACGCTCTGACCTGCAGGGAGCACCGGTCTTAATCTGAGAGAGAGAGAGACAGGTAGAGAGAGACAGGTAGAGGTAGAGAGAGAGAGAGAGACAGACAGGTAGAGAGAGAGACAGACAGGTAGAGAGAGACAGACAGAGAGAGAGAGACAGGTAGAGAGAGAGACAGACAGACAGACAGGTAGAGAGAGAGAGAGAGACAGGTAGAGAGAGAGAGAGAGACAGAGAGACAGACAGGTAGAGAGAGAGAGAGAGAGACAGAGAGAGAGACAGACAGACAGGTAGAGAGAGAGAGAGACAGAGAGACAGACAGGTAGAGAGAGAGAGAGAGAGACAGACAGACAGGTAGAGAGAGAGAGAGAGAGAGAGAGACAGGTGGTCAGTGAATCAGACACTTCATTGAACAGCTGTTGTTGTTTTCATCCTTTTCCTGATCTACGTGCCTCCATACTTTATTTTCCCTCTACCCGTCTCCCTTTCCCCCCGTCTGTCTATCTGTCTGTTTAGCTGTATGTCTGTGTGTCTGTCTCTTTCCCTCTTCCCCCGTCTGTCTGTCCTTCTACCTGTCTGTCTGAGTGTGTGTCTACCTGTCCAGTACAGAGTCCCACCACCAGGTCAGAGATGAAGGTGTCTTCAGTCTCTCCGGAGCGATGGCTGACCATCACACCCCAACCGCTGCTCTGAGCCAGCTTACACCTGAGAGAGAGACAGGTAGGAAGACAGACAGTCGGTCAGGGAAGGGGAGGGATCGTTAGAGAGGCAGGCAGACAGAGAGAGAGACAGGTGTCTTACGCCTGGATGGACTCGGTCACAGAGCCGATCTGGTTGACTTTGAGCAGCAGACAGTTACAAGCCTTCTTGTCCACGGCCTGCTGGATCCTCTTTGGATTGGTCACCGTCAGGTCGTCTCCTACGATCTGATTGGTTAGAAACACACACACACACACACACACACACATACAGGTGAGTCACTTTAAAGTCTGATCCACAAAAAATATTCAGACTCACATTCAAGCCTGGTCACCTCATCTGTGACTGTCTGTCTGACTCTCTGTCTGTCTGTCTGCATACCTGTCTGTCTGTCTGTCTCACCTGGATGTCTGTGGAGGCGGTGAACTTGGCCCAGTTCTCCCAGTCGTCCTGGTCAAACGGATCCTCAATGGACTGGACTGGAGACAGAAAGAGAGACAGACAGGTAGAGAACAAAGTAGATTATTATATTAGAACTTAATCACATCCAGTTCTTTGCAGATGACTGTGTAGTTTATCTCAGTAACATGTTGTACTGAAAGAGATCGGTACCGGGGTAGCCCTTGATGAAGCTACGGTACAGGTCTGTCTACCTGTCCAGAGTTCATCACAGTAACGTACCGGGGTAGCCCTTGATGAAGCTGCGGTACAGGTCTGACTACCTGTCCAGAGTTCATCACAGTAACGTACCGGGGTAGCCCTTGATGAAGCTGCGGTACAGGTCTCCCAGCTGGTCTCCACTGATGTGTCTGGACGGGTCGTCGGGGGACTTGAAGTCCAGGTCGTACTTCCCGGCCCTGAAGAACTCGGATGCGGCCACGTCCATCCCGATGATGATCTTGTCGGGGTAACCGGCCTTCTCGATGGCCGACTTCAGCAGCTCCAGAGCTGAAAGACAGAGATGAGAGACGTTTTTAGTTCTGATTCGGGAATCAAACCCACGACTTTCCTACTCATGTACACTCCCTGTGATCTTCAGCTGGGAGCGTAAACACTCTAAAACTAATTATTATTTAGTGTATTCATTAGCTTGAAGACGGCTTCTAAAGCTCATGCAAAAGGACCAGTCAGATAGACGGTCAGGCAGACAGACAGGTGCATGTCTCACCCTCGTTGTTCTCCAGGATGTTGGGGGCGAAGCCTCCCTCGTCTCCCACGTTGGTGGCGTCTTTACCGTACTTTGCCTTGATCACGTTCTTCAGGTTGTGGTAGACCTGAACATCCAAATACAGTTAGACATACAAACCAATACCAACAATAATACTGATACAAGTACTGATACAAGTACTAATACAACCTCGGCGCCGATCCTCATGGCCTCGTGGAAGTTGGCGGCTCCAACTGGAAGAATCATGAACTCCTGCATGGCCAGTTTGTTTCCAGCATGGCTTCCTCCGTTAATCACGTTAAAGGCCTGCAGAGAAAACGTTTATCAGCCAGCTAGCATTTAGCACCGACGCTAACTGATCAGTCTTTTTATCATTTGACTTGTGATCTGCTGAAGTCAGAGCCAAAGCCCCGCCCACCCACCAGAAGCCCCTCCCACTCACAGGAACAGGAAGTATGACATCTTTGTGTCCGGCGAGGTCCGCGATGTGGCGGTAAAGAGGAACTCCCTTCTCCGCTGCTCCGGCCTTACAGACGGCCAGCGACACGCCCAGGATGGAGTTGGCACCAAACTGAGCTGTAGAGAGGCAGACAGGTCAGACAGACGGGTCAGAAAGAGAGACAGACAGGTCAGAAAGAGAGGCAGACAGGTCAGATAGACGGGTCAGAAAGAGAGGCAGACAGGTCAGACAGACAGGTCAGATAGAGAGGTCCTTACATTTGTTCTCAGTGCCATCCAACTCCAGCATGAACTTGTCGATCTTCTCCTGCTCAACAACGCTGAAGTTCTGGAGAGACAGACAGGTAGACAGACAGGTAGACAGACAGGTAGGTAGACAGACTTTTAATTGACAGTTCAAATACAGTGTTTAATGACATTCTGATCTTCTGCTGGTACCTTAGCAATCAGTTTGGGGGCGATGTCTTTGTTAACATGGTCCACGGCCTTAATGGTGCCTGATGGGATAAATACAAACATTACAGACAGTCTGTGGGGATTCGAACCCTCAACCTCTTACTGCCTTGCTCCTACCTTTGCCCAGGTAGCGGCTCTTGTCTCCATCACGAAGCTCCAGAGCTTCATGGACTCCAGTCGATGCACCGCTGGGAACAGCTGCCCTGAAGAGACCTGAGAGACAGACAGGCAGAGGGACAGACAGAGAGACAGACAGGAAGACACAGACACAGACAGACCGAGACACAGTGTGGTAGAGAGGCAGACAGGCAGAGAGATAGACAGAAAGACAGAAGGAGAGACAGACAGGCAGAAAGACAGGCAGAGAGGCAAAGAGACAGACCAAGAGTCAGATGGGTAGAGAGACAGAAAAGCAGACAGAGAGACAGACAGATAGGTACAGAGGCAGACAAGCAGACAGAGAGAGAAGGAGAGACAGACAGAAAGACAGACAGAGACACAGACAGGCAGAGAGACAGATGGGTAGAGAGACAGACAGACAGGTAGAGAGGCAGACAGAGACAGAAGGAGAGACAGACAGGCAGAAAGTTGGAGTTGTTGAAAGGTTCTCTTGTGATGTAGCTAGGCTAACAGTTCCCCCTACTTCCAGTCTATGTGCTAAGCTAGGCTAACCACACCCTGGCTATATATAAATATTCAATATACATATATATATATATAAACATCGAACAAAAAGTTCGGAAATCTGCCAAATCTTCTCTGCCAAACAGCTTATTCTGCTGTTGCTATTGACCGTCAGGCCCGTTTGCGCTGATGTCGGCAACACCTGCACTGGAACCTGAACATGTGGAGGAACGTTATGTTCAGCGATGAGTCCAGATTCTGTCTAAGGAAGTTGGATCGTAGGGTCAAAGTGTGGAGAAGACAGGGAGAACGCTATGCTGATTGCTGCACCGGTGGAGGCAGTGTGATGGTGTGGGGCGGCATCTCCATCACTGGAGAAACGAGGCTTGTCTTCATTGGAGGCAATCTCAATGCAGAGAGATATCGAGATGAGGTTCTGCAACCAGTGGCAATCCCATTTCTCCACAGTCTGGGACCGAACTCCATCCTCCAAGATGAAGACGCTCGCCCCCACAGAGCGGTTCATCAGAGACTACCTCCAGAATGTGGGAGTAGAGGATGGAATGGCCTGCCAGCAGTCCTGACCTCAACCCAAGTGAACACTTGTGGGACCAGCTGTTCGTGCCAGAGTGACCAACACAACCACGTTGGCTGACTTGCGACAAATCCTGCTTGAGGAGTGGAATGCCATCCCACAGCAGTGTGTGAGCAGGCTGGTGACCAGCATGAGGAGGAGGAGCCAGGCTGGTGACCAGCATGAGGAGGAGGAGGAGCCAGGCTGTTGACCAGCATGAGGAGGAGGAGCCAGGCTGGTGACCAGCATGAGGAGGAGGAGCCAGGCTGGTGACCAGCATGAGGAGGAGGAGCCAGGCTGGTGACCAGCATGAGGAGGAGGAGCCAGGCTGGTGTGGCTGTGTATGGTTCTTCCACACGCTACTGAGGCTCCTGTTTGTTAAATTGCCAATATGTCTCGTTTCTTCCTTGTAACTGATAGACTTCAATCATCCAATCCACCAAACAACACCAAACAAGAGTCAATAGCAACAGCAGAATAAGCTGTTTGCATTGGCAGAGAAGATTTGGCAAATTGTTCATGGGCACAACCCACATACTCAGCTGTGCTGCTCATCCCACAAATGCATGTTCCTTATAAATGTGGTGCCGTTTGAAATAAACAGGCTTTCCAATGGTATAACATTTATTGCCAAGAAGCATTGTTACAACAGAGAAATAATCTACCAAACACTCATTTCCGAACTTTTTATATATATATATATTTATAGTGCTGGGCAAGTTAACGAGTTAATTTTGCGTTAACGCATTCATTAATTAACGCCGACAATTATTTTATCGCGCGTTAACGCATTTTTAAAATTTATTATTATAATTTATAATTTATTTATAAATAAATTGCATTTATTATATATACTATATATATATATTTTTTTTTTAATTGAAAGACAAGAGACAATACATATACATAACAACAAGAGGATGACAAGAACAGTGGGATAAAAGCTAGCAAACATCCTATAGTCAGTTGTGTATGTATGTGTGTGTACGTGTGTGTGTGTGTGTGTGTATGTGTGTGTGAACGTGTGTGTGTGTGTGTGTGTGTGTGTGTGTGTGTGTGTGTGTGTCCTTGAGCCTTTTGAGATGGGAAAAAAATTAAATAATAATAATTTAAAAACAACAAAAAAACACAAAAAAAACAGGTAAGTATTTTTAATTTATTATTATTGTAACAGACTGTCTCATGTTTATCGTTTTGTATTGGAGATATGATGTCCCTTCAGGGTTGCCGTAGAGAAAAGGCAACTTCCGCTTCTGGTCGAGGGGGGGGGGGGGGGGGGGGTCAGAAATAAAGAGAGAAGCTGCACCAGCTGTTGCTCTCCCTGGAGACTACTGGACATCGCTGCGGTAAAGTCAGCAGACACTTACATGTTAGTGCACCTATATGCTGACATTCACGGTAAACGCATTTAACCGGCACAGATCGAGCGAAGGACTTTGAAAGTTAGCGGAAAGATTAACGTTAGCCCAGCACTAATATATATATATAATAATATATAAGACAGGCAGAGAGAGAGAGAATTTGAATATATATATATATATATATATATATATATATATATATATATATATATATATATATATATATATATATATATATATATATATATATATATATATATATATATATTATATATATATATATATATATACTGTATATATGTGTAAACATTGCTCACCCTTGGCCGTCCATAGGTCCACCTCCACTGTGGGGTTTCCTCTGGAGTCCAGAATCTCCCGAGCATGAATCTTAGTGATCGACATCTTGACTGATGGACAGACAGAGAGCGAGAGCGAGCGAGAGAGAGAGAGAGAGAGAGACAGACAGAGAGAGAGACAGAGAGACAGAGAGAGAGACCAATGGAGCAGATCTGAGTTTTGGGTTGAATTGGGAGAGAGAAAGAGAGAGAGAGAGATCTATCTATCCATGGATCTCTCTCTCTCACTTCGCTCCTCCCTTTGCTTCGGTGTCGGAGAGCTGCGGTGGTCTACAGGTAACGTGGGAGCAATGGGGGCTCTGTCTCACACCACTTTATGAGATGTTGCATTAATATTATTGTTATATTGATATTGTTGTGTATTGATGTTATTGTATGTTTAATGTTTTGATGCTTTGGCAATACTGTTTTTAAACTTTCATGCCAATAAATCAAAATTTGAATTTAATTGAATTGAGAGAGAGAGAGAGACAGAGAGAGAGACACAGAGACAGACAGACAGAGAGAGACAGAGAGAGAGAGAGAGAGACAGACAGAGAGAGAGACAGACAGACAGAGAGACAGACAGAGAGAGAGAGAGAGAGACAGACAGAGAGAGAGACACAGAGACAGACAGACAGAGAGAGAGACACAGAGACAGACAGACAGAGAGAGAGACAGACAGAGAGAGACAAACAGACAGACAGACAGAGAGAGAGAGAGAGAGAGAGACACACAGAGAGAGAGAGAATTTGAATTTTGTCAAGTCGGAGAGGAATGAACCATTGACCTTGAAAAAACAGCATTCAATTATGAACCAAAGTGTGTGTGTGCGTGTTAAATGTGTGTGTGTGTGTGTGTGTGTGTGTGTGTGTTAAATGTGTGTGTGTGTGCGTGTGTGTGACCTGCTCTAGAGATCCTGTGTGACGCCATGATGCCTCCAGACACCAGTCCCCTATCAGACTCCTCCCACAAACCACCCAGCCAATCACAGTCTCACTCATGGCGGGACCAATAAGGAGTGAGGGAGAGACCATGTGGTGACAGAGGAGGGGTGGGGGGGGGGGGTTCCTTATCGTCCTGAGTTATTAATACAGTAAGTGTGGGGGACCCTTTGACCTTTTCCCTGACCTTTCTACAGCGGTCATGACTTCCTCTTTGCTCTTATAGAATTACACATACACACACACTTATTAATGTCGTTGACATTTGAAGAGGTATTTGTGACTCTTCTCCCTAAAGGTCTGTTCCCCAACATTACTCGTGACATATTAGCATTCCTAGCATTAGCATCACTATAATATTAGAGCTAACAACAGTTCTACTAGCGGCAGAGGCTGTAGCAGTGTTAGCAACATTAGCAATATTAGCATTAGTGGAGAAGAACTAGAAGAAACAGTGTTAGCAACATTAGCATATTAGCATATTAGCATTAGTGGATAAGAACTAGTAGAAACAGTGTTAGCATATTAGCATTAGTGGAGAATCACTAGTAGAGACAGTGTTAGCAACATTAGCATATTAGAATAGTATAAGAGGCAGATTTAGTAGTACTGTATTAGCATAGCATTATTTTTAGTGTGTGCGTGTTGATGTGAGTGTGTGTGTGTGTGTGTTGACGTGTGGGTGTGTGTGTGTGTGTGTGTTGATAAGTCAGTCTTGGCAGCAGAACAACAGCTGAGTGGTAACAGTACACTTTGAAACCACTTATGGCCTTTACTGTACACACACACACACACACACACTAAAACACACACACACACACACACACACACACTAAAACACACACACACTAAAACACACACAAACACACACTGCAGGAGAGGAAGGACAATTCACAATGTACTTAAAACTACTGCTAAAACTTCTACTATGTCTTCTAATTACTACTGCTACTCTGAATACTACTGCTAAAAGTACTGGTACTATTACAGTATTACACTACTACAGAGTATACTACGTAGTATATAGTATACTATATACTACAGAGTATACTACGTAGTATTAGCTCAGGTAGTACTGAGACTGAAGGGTTCAGATCTGGACTTTGTGCTGCTGTTTGTTTGACCTTCAGGCTGCTAAAGATCAGAGACCGACGGCTGTCCTCTCTTTAGTTTACGTCAAGACACAAAGACACAAAGAATCAAAGACTCAAAGACACAAAGAATCAAAGACACAAAGACACAAAGAATCAAAGACACAAAGACACTCTAACAACTCCTTCAAAATAATAGACATGCAGCCACAAAGAGTTTGAGATCAACAAACAGGAAACAGTTTGTCACCTACCTGAGGAGAAGAGGAGGCGTCTGTCTGACTGTCTGACTGACGGGGAAAGTGTCCCTCTGCTACGCTGCAGGGCTTTTATAGAGGAGGAGGAAGAGGAACAAGAGGAGGAGCAGGAGGAAGAGGAGGAGGAGGAGGAAGAGGAGAAGAGTGTTGCCTTTGACCACCAGCTTCTAACCAGCTGTTCGTCGAGTCGACGTTTGAGCCAACAGTAAAGAAATGAAGTCCAGCTGAGAACCAGAGAACGCTATCTCCACAACAGAGAGCATGAATATGTGTACTACAAGTATTCATGTCTGAGTACTATCATCAGGATCAGAGAGCATGAATATGTGTACTACAAGTATTCATGTCTGAGTACTATCATCAGGATCAGAGAGGATGAATATGTGTACTACAAGTATTCATGTCTGAGTACTATCATCAGGATCAGAGAGGATGAATATGTGTACTACAAGTATTCATGTCTGAGTACTATCATCAGGATCAGAGAGCATGAATATGTGTACTACAAGTATTCATGTATGAGTACTATCATCAGGATCAGAGAGCATGAATATGTGTACTACAAGTATTCATGTATGAGTACTATCATCAGGATCAGAGAGCATGAATATGTGTACTACAAGTATTCATGTCTGAGTACTATCATCAGGATCAGAGAGGATGAATATGTGTACTACAAGTATTCATGTCTGAGTACTATTATCAGGATCAGAGAGGATGAATATTAATACATTAATAATATGTCTGTTTCTCTGTGGAGGGACAGAGAAGGTCAAAGTTCATCTGAAGAGGAAACATGAGACAAGCTCTAAAGGGCACCAACACACACACACACACACACACACACACACACACAGTTTCCTCATCAAAGGTCCAGAACATCAGAATATGATTCTGATTAATATGATATAATTATTAAAGTTGTATTAACGACTGTATGTCAACAACAATCAGATTAATAAAGTTTAATTGAATAATATCTCAACAATGTTTATTGTCAGATTTCAAATGTAACCAGATGAATTATAAATGATATATATATATATATATATTAGTGCTGGGCAACGATCGCGATTAATCTCATTGTTATGGCAAAGTTCAACAATGAATTCAAAAGTAGTGTATTTTATTTTGAAAGTACTGCTATATGAACAAAAGGTCAATAACATTTGGTTTGTAAACACTTTAAACACACAGCAGAGTGAGAGGGTCGTCACAACATATACATATATATATATATATATATATACATATATATATATATATATATATATACATATACATATATATATATATACATATATATATATATATACATATACATATATATATACATATACATATATATATATATACATATATATATATATATACATATACATATATATATACATATATATATATACATATACATATACATATATATATATATATACATATACATATACATATATATATATACATATACATATATATATATATACATATATATATATATATATACATATACATATATATATACATATATATATATACATATACATATACATATATATATATATACATATACATATATATATATATACATATATATATATATATACATATATATATATATGGTGTGGTGACGCCAACTCGGACTGCGAGAAACCTGGGTGTGACCCTGGACGACCAACTGCCGTTCTCAGCAAACATTGCATTGGTTACACGCTCCTGCAGATTCCTGCTCTACAACATCAGGAGGATTCACTTCCTCACTGATGAGACGGTGCAGGTGCTCATCCAGGCTCTTGTCATCTCCTGGACTACTGCAACTCACTACTTGCCGGAGCCCCGGCGTCGGCCATCAGACCTCTGGAGCTTGTCCAGAAAGCTGCAGCTCGTCTGGTGTTCAATCGCCCCAAGTTCTCCCACACAACTTCTCTTCTCCGTTCTCTACACTGGCTCCCTGTAGGATCCTCCAGTTTAAGACTCTGGTGCTAGCCTACAGGGCAGTGAAGGGAACAGCTCCTTCCTATCTCCAGGCCACGGTCAAGCCCTACACCCCCGCCGACCACTTCGCTCTGCTGCCTCGGGGCGATCGGTTGCCCCGTCGCTCAGAGGTCCTGCGGTCGATCGACCCGGTCGCGGCTGTTTCCTGTCCTGGCCCCACAGTGGTGGAATGAACTCCCCACTGACGTCAGGACAGCAGAGTCACTGCCCATCTTTCATCAGGCTGAAGACTCACCTCTTCAAGAAGGCCTACCCTTCCGCTTAGCACTTACTTTGCATCTATTGTATTCATACTAGCTTATTGCACTTATTGTTTTTATATTAGTCTGTGGCACTTATTGCATTCATTTGTTTCTGCACTGTACGTTGGCTCTGGTTTATGCTCTTAGATGCTTGTTTAAAGGACATGCACTTATTACTTCTGGTGACTAGTTCTCTCGAAAACCGATGTTGAATACACTTATTGTAAGTCGCTTTGGATAAAAGCGTCTGCTAAATGACTGTAATGTAATGTAATGTAATATATATATATATATATACATATACATATACATATATACATATATATATGTATATATATATATATACAGTATATTCACATATTTGATTGGTTGGCTGAGTAGCATCACGTGATGCGATTTACAACGCATGTAATTGGTCGGTGTGTTCCCTGGATGATGAACGAGTACCGTAAAGACTAGAAAAGCTGCGCAGCTTAAAATAGAAGTGCTCCGTGAAAATGTAATAATTCTCACTTATCTATCGGTTGGAGGACCGCGGTCGGCCTATTAATGACCCCTTAAAGTCCCCGTTAAGTGTCCCTGTAGCCTTTGACTGCAGCTAAATATAACTGCACATGACTGGTGTGTGTGTGTGTGCGTGTGTGTGTGTGGGGGGGTCTTCATACGCTCTTATTTTAACACACACACACACAGAGACAGACAGTGTTTTTCAGAATAAAAGGTTTTATTCTCCTGTGATGAGATTGTGATTGGACACATAATAATAAATGTAACACTGAAGAGGGGGGAGGGGAGAGAGGGGAGGGGGAGGGGAGAGAGGGGAGGGGCTTCTTGTTTGGCGGGAACAGGAGTCCTAATAGCCGGCTTCTCGCAGGTAACTGACGATCTTGAACACAGGTCCAGCCAGCAGACTGCCGATACCTGAGCCGAACACCACCACTATAGCTGTGGAGACAGACAGGTGGTGAGACAGGACAGTCAACAAAAAGACACTTTATCTTCAGAGACGTTTTGTTACTCAAACAAATAACTTTTTTCAGAAAGTTACTGTCTGACTCTCTACTCGTCTCCCTCTCTACTCGTCTCCCTCTCTACTCGTCTCTCTCTACCCGTCTCCCTCTCTACCCGTCTCTCTCTCTACTCGTCTCCCTCTCTACCCGTCTCTCTCTCTACCCGTCTCCCTCTCTACCCGTCTCTCTCTCTACTCGTCTCCCTCTCTACCCGTCTCCCTCTCTACCCGTCTCTCTCTCTACCCGTCTCCCTCTCTACCCGTCTCTCTCTCTACTCGTCTCCCTCTCTACCCGTCTCTCTCTCTACTCGTCTCCCTCTCTACCCGTCTCTCTCTCTACCCGTCTCCCTCTCTACCCGTCTCTCTCTCTACTCGTCTCCCTCTCTACCCGTCTCTCTCTCTACTCGTCTCCCTCTCTACCCGTCTCCCTCTCTACCCGTCTCTCTCTCTACTCGTCTCTCTCTCTACTCGTCTCCCTCTCTACCCGTCTCCCTCTCTACCCGTCTCCCTCTCTACCCGTCTCCCTCTCTACCCGTCTCCCTCTCTACCCGTCTCTCTCTCTACTCGTCTCTCTCTCTACTCGTCTCCCTCTCTACTCGTCTCCCTCTCTACCCGTCTCCCTCTCTACCCGTCTCCCTCTCTACCTGTTTTGGTCTGGCCGACACAGACTGCTAGTTTTCCATCACTCTCGGAGGTCTTCAGGTGCATGCAGTAGCTCTGTGGATCCTGGCGCTGGTCTCTGAGGAACATGCACTTTATGTTGCCGATCTTTGGGCCACATTCATGCATACTGTGTGAGTCACCAGACAGGGCCTTGATCTGTTCCAGCTGAGAGAGAGAGAGACGGGCAGAGAGACAGACAGGTTATGATCATTTCTGGCTTCAGGCATCAACCACATTGCGTCACAAAATGTTTATTTGTCTTTATTTGTTTCCATGCAGTTAAAGCTGCAGACGAGATGAGGAGCATTTCTACTGTTTCTCAACAGCTCTCAACATGTCGGCAGCTCATAGCTAATGGTGCTAACAACTCTAACAGTGCTGATAGAGCTAACAGAGCTAATAGTGCTAACAGTGCTGATAGAGCTAACAGAGCTAACAGTGGTAACAGTGCTGATAGAGCTAACAGTGCAAACAGTGCTGATAGAGCTAACAGAGCTAACAGTGCTGATAGAGCTAACAGAGCTAACAGTGCTGATAGAGCTAACAGAGCTAACAGTGCTGATAGAGCTAACAGCGCTAACAGTACCGACAGTGTTGTTCTGGTGCCATGTTTCCACGACAATGCTGCTGGTCTGTTGCCGTTATCAACTGTAACCGCCGTATGCGAGCAGAGCGGCATGTTCACATGCACTAACATGCACGTTCACATGCACTAAAAGGCACGTTCACATGCACTAACATGAACTAAAAGGCACGTTCACATGCACTAACATGAACTAAAAGGCACGTTCACATGCACTAACATGAACTAATTGGACATCAGAGAAAATAAAGTGGTATTAATGTGTTTCCTGTCTGTATCTCTGCTGCAGCTCCATCTGCTGAAAAAACTACGAGAACTACAATTCAACGATCATCTGTTTCTGGAGTTTAGCTAACATTAGCCACAGCAGCTAGGTGGCTAACGTTAGCTGTTTAGTGAACGTAGCATTGAAGCTTCATAAATAATAAGAAGCTCTGAACTAAAGTCTGTTTGTGTTTCACATGTCGGCCGCAGCGCTCTGAGCCTGAAGGCAGCACGTGTTGAGGGGCGGAGCCTGTTGCCATTAATCCACTCTAACTGGTTGAACTGGTTTCACTGAGTGACGACTCACTGCAGAGAAACAGTGACATCACCGTACTGAGATCAATCACCTGACTGATGAGTCATCATTCATTGTCCATTAACCAATCAATAAGTCATCATTCATTCATTCATTCATTCATTCATTCATCATTAATCAGGTTATGACAATCATTCTAACTACTGATACTTTAACTACATGAAGCTGATAATACTTGTGTACTTTAACTACTGATACTTTAACTACATGAAGCTGATGATACTTGTGTACTTTAACTACTGATACTTTAACCACATGAAGCTGATAATACTTGTGTACTTTAACTACTGATACTTTAACCACATGAAGCTGATGATACTTGTGTACTTTAACTACTGATACTTTAACTACATGAAGCTGATAATACTTGTGTACTTTAACTACTGATACTTTAACCACATGAAGCTGATGATACTTGTGTACTTTAACTACTGATACTTTAACCACATGAAGCTGATGATACTTGTGTACTTTAACTACTGATACTTTAACCACATGAAGCTGATGATACTTGTGTACTTTAACTACATGGAGATGATGATACTTGTGTACTTTAACTACTGATACTTTAACTACATGAAGCTGATAATACTTGTGTACTTTAACTACTGATACTTTAACCACATGAAGCTGATGATACTTGTGTACTTTAACTACATGAAGCTGATGATACTTGTGTACTTTAACTACTGATACTTTAACTACATGAAGCTGATAATACTTGTGTACTTTAACTACTGATACTTTAACCACATGAAGCTGATGATACTTGTGTACTTTAACCACATGAAGCTGATGATACTTGTGTACTTTAACTACTGATACTTTAACCACATGAAGCTGATGATACTTGTGTACTTTAACTGCTGATACTTTAACTACATGAAGCTGATGATACTTGTGTACTTTAACTACATGGAGATGATGATACTTGTGTACTTTAACTACTGATACTTTACATGAAGCTGATAATACTTGTGTACTTTAACTACTGATACTTTAACTACATGAAGCTGATGATATTTGTGTACTTTAACTACTGATACTTTAACTTCATGAAGCTGATGATACTTGTGTACTTTTACTACATGGAGCTGATAATACTTGTGTACTTTTACTACATGGAGCTGATAATACTTGTGTACTTTTACTACATGGAGCTGATAATACTATTGATCGATCAGCAGGTTTGAACACATTTGAACAAAGTTGCAGAAGGAATGTGTGGAGGACAAGTCAAGACACACCACACACACACACACACACACACTCCACACACACTTGCAGAGGCTAAACCACTTCCTTAAAACCATCCAGCCAATCAGAGTAAAGGCCTTTAAGTCGACTCCTTGACATGCAGTGTGTGTGTGTGTGTGTGTGTGTGTATTTTTGTGTGTGTGTGTGTGTGTGGGTGAGAGAGAAACAAGAAGTGATCGTCTCCACTTCCTGCATTCACCGCTCTTTTTCTGACATCATGTCCTTATAAGGCAGTTAAACCAACACGCCGCCTTCAGACCCGAAAAGCGACGTATGACACGGAAAAAAAAACCGCGACGCTCAGATCTGAAGTCTGAAAAGAAAAACGCGCAAAGTCGATAAATTATTAAAAATAATATCGGATTCTCCACAGACGTGAACACCAGTGCGTGTTTTAACTCAACGAATACATTTGTATAAAAGTACATTTCAAAATAAAAATATAATTATCAAAATACACAGTTTTGTTACCCGTCAGTTTAAAAAAACTATAAAAAAAACAATCAGAATCCATCTCAGTGCAAAAATAATAATAATTATTACAGAAACACCAGGAGTTTCAGAATAAAAGCTCATTTCTGGATGTTAGATGACGTGTTTCATGTATTTCTACAAATGTGTTTTAGTCTTAACGATGACGCACGTTTTAGATTTTTCACGAGGTTATCCTACAAAACGTCTTCCTGAAGGTTGAGGACAACTTTTTCTTTTTACAGAGTAAAACCAAACAAAAATACTTGGTCATCTTTTACAGTGTTCTCTGTGTGTGTGTGTGTGTGTGTGTGTGTGTTTACCGTCATGGTCATGCCGTCTGTTTTGGACCACGTACTCCCATCAACACCAAAGATGCCCACTTCTGTGACCGACTCCACAGCCTTCAGTTGATCACGGTATGCGTCCCACGACATCCTGATCAATGTCCAACACACACACACACACACACACACACACACACACACAGATCAGTAACACATAAACACTGAGTGACTACTCGATCAGTCTGAATCAGCGTCAGAAGACTCATGAACCTGAATGAACGGTGGATCTTACCTGTGCAGGTTTAGTTTCAGGTGTGAGGAAGAGGAGGAAGAGGAGGCAGAGAGAAGTCGAATGCAGGAAGAAGGAAGACGAGTTGTCTTTTATACTGTTTGTCCGACCACTCCCAGCCTGCAGGCAGCTTCCTGCTTTGCTGTCACCTAGTGTTTCTCCACCAATCTGTCTCTCTCTCCGTCTGCCTGCCTGCCTGTCTGTCTGCCTGTCTGTCTCTCTGTCTGTCTGTCTGCCTGTCTCTCTGTCTGTCTGCCTGTCTGTCTCTCTGTCTGTCTGCCTGTCTGTCTCTCTGTCTGTCTGTCTCTCTGCCTGTCTCTCTGTCTGCCTGCCTGTCTCTCTGCCTGTCTGTCTGTCTCTCTGTCTGTCTGTCTGTCTGCCTGCCTGTCTGTCTCTCTCTCTGTCTGTCTCTCTGTCTCTCTGCCTGCCTGTCTGTCTCTCTGTCTGTCTGTCTGTCTCTCTGTCTGCCTGTCTCTGCCTGTCTGTCTGTCTGTCTCTCTGCCTGCCTGTCTGTCTGTCTCTGTCTGTCTCTCTGTCTGTCTCTCTCTGTCTGTCTCTCTGCCTGCCTGCCTGTCTGTCTCTCTGTCTGTCTGTCTCTCTGTCTGTCTGCCTGTCTCTGTCTGTCTCTCTGTCCGTCTGTCTGTCTGCCTGTCTCTCTGTCTGTCTGCTTGTCTCTGTCTGTCTGCTTGTCTCTGTCTGTCTCTCTGTCTGTCTGTCTCTCTGTCTGTCTGTCTCACCTAGGAAGTGAAGAAGAAGGAAGTGTGTGCACTCAACTGATGTGAAATCTGAGCCTTCAGCAGCCAAACAAAATATCCTCACAGAACATTCTCACTTTAAAAACGTTAAAACGTTAACATTGTAACATTTTAACGTTTTTAAAGTGAGAACATTTTAAAAACGTTCTTTCACTAAAAGATTTTGAGCTTTAGGTTGCATTCACGTACTTTCAGAATAATCGGAATTCAAGTCAGAACAACTCAAAAACAGCTTTTTTTGCCGACTAAGCATTAAAATAAAACGCGTTCTCTGTAGCGCTCGTGTTGTTTCCACTTCACAGATTCATGAACTTCCTCTTTAAACAACGGAGGAAAGAGGTTCACTTGTTTCATTTACTCCACTGGTGGTTAATCCTCACCAGAGCTGAGTAAGATTAAAGTCTGCATGCTAACCAAGCTAACCAAGCTAACCATGCTAACGCTACATTTACACCGACTTATGTCAAAGAGATCTTATTGTCTGATGATGGATCACGATTCTGTTCTGCACATACATGCTGCATACCTGAGTCTCACACACACTCACACACACACACACACACACGGACCCGTTCAGACCTGTGGGCGTGAGGACGGAGCTGGGGAGCAGCGACGTGTTAAAACTTGGTGGTAACACTTCACAGTACTACCACACACTGTTAAAGCGTGTACTTGTACTGCTAACACATCCACGGATCAATGCACAGGTGTTCACTCAGGTAGACGTGTTCACTCATTCATAACGAGTTCACTTTAATCAAGTATCAGCTGATGATTGTATAAACAGAACAGCAGGAGATACTCCTGTTACTGCAGCCAAATACTGTGGCTTCAGTAGTAGTAGTACAAGCAGTTATAGTAGTAGTAGTAGTACTAGCAGTAGTAGTAGTTGTGAGGACAGGTCTTAATGTCTCTTCAGGACATTAACATGGACAGACAGCTAACATGGACAGACAGCTCCAGGCCGGCTGTGACCTGTGACCCCGGGAGGTTTGTGAAGAATTTCAAGCCTGACAGGCACCAACCTGTGTGTGTGTGTAGGAGAGAGAGAGAAGAGGTGTGGCTCAGACTGACGGGTTTATACAAGCCACCAGCTACAATATGCATACCCTTTGGGAAAACACACACATTTGATCTGCATTAACAGCACACACACACGCACACACACACACACACACACTCTTTGATGACAGGAAGTAGAAACTCAACCAAACCTCACTCTCACTTTGTTAAATTTTCCATCAGACTGTAGTTTGAGAAGAACCTGAAGAAACAATGTTAACTGGTGACACGTCAGAATGAACACCAGAGTCAGTTTACATCACTTTACTTTGATTCAAAGTATTTATCGTAATACTTCAACACAACTCATGTGTGAACGGAGTGTGTGTCATTAATAGTAATAGTAACAGTAGCAGTAGCAGTAATAGTAACAGTAGCAGTAATAGTAGCAGTAGTAGTAACAGTAGCAGTATTAGTAGTAGTAGTAGCAGTATGAGTAGCAGTAATAGTAGCAGTATTAGTAGCAGTAATAGTAACAGTAATAGTAGCAGTAGTAGTAGTAGTAGTAGCAGTATTAGTAGCAGTAAGAGTAGCAGTATTAGTAGCAGTAATAGTAACAGTAGCAGTAACAGTAGTAGTAGTAGCAGTAATAGTAACAGTAGCAGCTACTTTAGCAGTATAAGTAGTACTACGAATTGCAGTGCTAGAATTAGCTGTGGCAGTAGTACTAACTCCACCATCACAGGACTTAATGACTACAGGCCTGTCACCCTGACCTCTGTGGTCATGAAGTCTTTTGTCCTGTCCCACCTAAAACCCTCACTGACCCACTCCTGGACCTCCTGCAGTTCACCTACAGAGCCAACAGGTCTGTAGGCGACACAGACAACTTGGCCATTCACTTCGTCCTCCAGCATCTGGACTCCTGAGGACCCTACAACAGGATCCTGTTTGTGGACTTCAGCTCTGCCTTCAACACCATCATCCCGTCTGTGCTGCAGGACAAGCTCTCCCAGCTGCACGTGCCCGACTCCTGCAGGCTGCAGCGCATCATCCGCTCTGCTGAGAGGATGATCGGCTGCAATCTACCGTCCCTCCAGGACTTGATCGCTTCAAGGACCCTGAAGTGAGCAAGAAGGATTGTAGCCGACCCCTCTCACCCTGGACAAAAACTGTTCGTGCCCCTTCCATCTGGCAGGAGGCTGAGGTCCATCAGGACCAAGACCTCCATCAGGACCAAGACATCACGCCACATCAACAGTCTTCAGTCGGGTTCATTAACAGAGACCAGGACCCCCTGACTCCGTCATCATCAGGACCACCTCGTACCGGTCTCTGCCTGCTCATCCCCTCACATTTAAACACACTCGACTCTTTACATACACTTACATCTCACTTGTTTAAAGTCCTGTTATCTGTTTGTTGTGCACTTTATTTTATATTTTATTATAAACATTAATATTTTTTGCACTGGGTTGATGTTTAATGTTAAATGTTCTGCACTATGCACCAGGTCGCATTCCTTCTATATGGAACACACTGTGACAAATTATGATTCTTCTAACGGTTTACTTCTGCTTCCAGTCTTTGTGCTAAGCTAGGCTAAACGTGTCCTGGCCTTGTGTGTAGCTACAGAGAAGAGTGCAGCTGAAGCAGAACATTGATGAGAGCAGAGGAAGTGCTGAATGTCACTCTCTCACATATACACACACACACACACACTCTCTCTCTCTCACACACTCTCTCTCTCTCACGCACACACACACACTCTCTCTCTCACACACTCTCTCTCTCTCACGCACACACACACACTCTCTCTCTCTCTCTCACGCACACACACACACACTCTCTCTCTCTCACACACTCTCTCTCTCTCACGCACACACACACACTCTCTCTCTCTCTCTCACGCACACACACACACACTCTCTCTCTCACACACACTTCCTCTGTAACGGTGAATATTTCTGAGTCAAGTCAAAAGTGGAGGCGAGCGATGGAAGAGGAAGTGGTCTCTTTACTGCAACTTCAACGAATATGAAGTGTGTGTCCTTATAAGGCGAAGCAGAAAGGACCTGTGTGTAGCTCTGACACACACACACACACACACACACACACACAGTTATATGACATTCACACTTTTATTAAAGATAATTAAAGTGTTTCTTCGCCTACTTCCTGTCACTAACCTCTGCTTCCTGTTCAGAGGATGATACTCGCGTCTTCTCCTCCAGCTGCTGAAAACAAACATTACCCATAATGCACCCGTCATAAGTTGCCGCAGTGTTTCATTAAAACACATTTCATTCTTTACATTAATAACACTTTAATGTGTCCATCAGGACTCAGCTCGTCTGCCTCCTGATGGACGCATGTTGATCAACCAATCAGCTGCTGTTTCACCAAGACATTAAATAAACAAGTCTTCCTATCAAAGTAAACCCAACATTTTATAATCCATATTTTATTAAACAAACATTCAGGGACTTCCACTAAAACTTTAGTATGTATTTTATTTTGGTAGTGTGTAGTACTTCCTGCTCTCAGTGATCACATGAAGAAACATATTGTGGAGATACAATTGTTTATATTTAAAGTATTATTTTGAGGAAAAGTTGTATTATTATAAGATTATTTGAAAAATACAGTAGTGTCAATATTTATAGAAACAAATGTTATAGCACAAAAATAATCCTAATATTTAAAATACAGTAAATATAGTTTTGATATTCAAAGAACAATAACAAGTGAATACATTGGTTATATTTTGACAAAAGATAAGAATTAATAAGAATTAATAGTTTTGTATTCACAAGATTTAAATAAACAAAGATCAGAAAAATTATATTTTGGAGTGATAAGAATAAAATATATAAAGGAAGAGTAGATAACGAGGACAGAGTTTAATAACGAGATGACGATCAAACGAAGTGAGGCTCACACTGTTTATTCTTCTTTCTCTGGCTGTAACCATGGTTACAAGGGATCACACATTTACAATAAGACTTATTATTATTGAAATCACTAATGATGCTTGAACTACATTTATTCTACATTCTTTACAAAAAGAACTTCAAACACAGAGTGTGTGTGTGTGTGTGTGTGTGTGCGTGTCTGTGTACATCATTGTGAGGACAGTTTTAGTGTCAGACCTTCAGAGGGAGGACAGTCTGAATCCTCGAAGGTCTTTTTTGTGAGGATTCAGACCTGGTTTAGGGGTCCGGGTCAGGTTTTTCTTTGTGATGGTTACGGGCTCGGCAATGCATGATGTAAACGAGAGTCCCCACAAAGTCACAAGTACAGGGATGTGTGTGTGTTTAGCTTAAAGGAACAGTCCACCATGTGAACAGAAGAAACAGCAGTGGGACTGTTCCTTTAAATCCTCCAGCTGTGAGGTCAGAGACATGATGAGGTTTGTGCTGCAGTCCTTTGTGTGTGCGTGTGTGTGTGTGTGTGTGTGTGTTAGCCCTGCAGGAAGTGGGTCTTGTAGAAGCGGTTCATCTGTTCGAGGAAGATGAAGGTGAGGACGGTGTGGGGACCAAGGCGGGCGTAGTATGGAGTGAACCCTTTCCACAGAGAGAAGAATCCCTCGTTTCTCACGACCCGCATCAAGACCTCCTGATGGACCGAGACAGGAAGCGGGTCAGAACTCATTTCAAAATAAAGTTCATGTGTGTACATGTATGAACTATTTTCGTTGGGATTGGGCCTTTTAGTAAAGTTAAGCAGACTCACCACACCGTTTTTATACTCGGGTTTACCGTCGATCATCCTCATGTTCTGGATCCTGAGAGACAAACAGGAAGTTAGTCTAGAGTCTCACCTGGTCTTAATGTTAGTCTAGAGTCTCACCTGGTCTTTAAGTTAGTCTAGAGTCTCACCTGGTCTTTAAGTTAGTCTAGAGTCTCACCTGGTCTTAACGTTACTCTAGAGTCTCACCTGGTCTTAACGTTACTCTAGAGTCTCACCTGGTCTTAACGTTAGTCTAGAGTCTCACCTGGTCTTAACGTTAGTCTAGAGTCTCACCTGGTCTTAACGTTAGTCTAGAGTCTCACCTGGTCTTTAAGTTAGTCTAGA
>NW_027466583.1:665000-672500 GCF_050575085.1 Anarhichas minor
GGTATAGAGTACTAGATGAAGTAGTGTATAAAGTAGGAGGTACCCGGTGTAGATGCCTCCCACTCCCTCGTTCTTCAGGATGGAGAACAGAGCGTGGAAGCTCGTCTTGTACTCTCGAGCCGTCGTTCCCTGACCGCTCAGCTGCATCCTGTTCTTCACCAGGTCCAACGGCTGAACAAAGACGGTCGCACCCATTCTGGACACACAGACAGGTACAGAGCGAGAGAGACAGGTACAACGAGACAGACAGGTACACAGAGAGAGAGAGAGACAGGTACAATGAGACAGACAGGTACACAGAGAGAGAGACAGACAGGTAGACAGAGAGAGAGAGAGACAGGTACAATGAGACAGACAGGTACACAGAGAGAGAGACAGACAGGTAGACAGTCAGACAGGTGTTTATGATGGTTTTCTGTCGATGAACTAATCAGTTGAATTGATCCTCATCATGTTTATTGATACATTAACAGATCTATGAATAGAATCACAGACTGTCCACAGAGACACTGTGAGGACAGACTGTGGACACTGTGAGGATAGTCTGTCCACAGAGACACTGTGAGGACAGACTGTGAGGACAATCTGTCCACAGCAGCAGCAGCTGTTCTTCACTCTGAGACCTTTTAAAGTTCAAAGGGTCGTGACATTTAACGTACATCACGTGTCTTACTTTAAAAAATAGGACAGAGTAATAAAGTCGTCTTTAATAATGAAAGGTTGTGTTTGATACTTAAGATCTTCTATAAATCTTCCTCTATGAACTCAAAACAGACAGTTCATGGAAAGTTTTAGAAGTTTTATTTTTCAGACTTGGTTACAGCGCTGCAGGTCTTTCTCTCTCTCACATATCAAATTTACTTTAAAATCAACACTTACACATAAAGGTTTACTAGATTATCAGCACATAAATGTGGTCAACACTCGTCTCTCACTCGTTTCCTCGGTGTTGTCTGTTCTCACTCGTAGCTCTGCTGGTGGCTTAGCTATCTGTCCTACTGAATAGCATTTACTGCTAACAGCGACTTCAGACGGCCGCTCCGTAGGGCTGATAACGCCGCTGGTCACTAATCGCTCCAATAACAGCTGCTTCCTCCGTAACAATGCAGACTTTAACTGAACAACAGCTGCTAGTAAAGACAACAAGGTCAGCACTGCCTGTAATCAGTTCTCCATGTTAAATTAACCTGGTAGTCGATAATCAAGGCTGTTGTTTGTGAGCTTCCGGGTAAGGGTCACGTGATAGACGTGTGACGAATCAGGGAAGGACACGTCATGACTGCTAACAACCAATCAAGGGCATCATCGGTTCCAAACTTATCCTGTTTCGGCCGTCCAAACGAAAACGCAACCCCGGAGTTTTCAAACTTATCCGTTTACGGTGCTCTAAATCTCCGGCGTTGTGTGGACGCTCAGTGTAAACGTAGCAAAACATATGAGTTTATAAACAAAAACGGAGTAATGTGGACATGTGGACTCAGTGGAGGTTAATCAAGACTTAAAGTATCTTTAACGCTTTAATCAGTCAAACAATAAACTAACATTACAACAAATAAATGTCTTCATATCTTAATATCAAAAACATATCAGTTAGTCGTCAGTTAGCCAGACAGCTAGCGCCCGACAGCTAGCCCCCGACAGCTAGCCCCCGGCAGCTAGCCCCCGGCAGCTAAAGCCCGACTGAGACAGACTAACAGGACTCGGTTTACAGAACAGGTCTCAACAAACAGGTTCTTCTGGTCCTTTAATCCTCAACACTGAGCTGTGTTGGCTGATCTGAGTTAGACCACAAAGCTGTACTCTGTACTTAAAGTCTGAGGGGCTCCTCTGTTACATCACCACAGAGCTAACGGTCGCTCTATACTGTGCTACATCTCAGAGGTGCATAGTGTACTTTATACTGTACTACATCTCAGAGGTACATAGTGTACGATATACTGTACTACATCTCAGAGGTACATAGTGTACTATATACTGTACTACATCTCAGAGGTACATAGTGTACTATATACTGTACTACATCTCAGAGGTGCATAGTGTACTATATACTGTACTACATCTCAGAGGTACATAGTGTACTATATACTGTACTACATCTCAGAGGTGCATAGTGTACTATATACTGTACTACATCTCAGAGGTACATAGTGTACTTTATACTGTACTACATCTCAGAGGTACATAGTGTACTATATACTGTACTACATCTCAGAGGTACATAGTGTACTTTATAGTGTACTACAATGTAATATGCGAGTAATACTTGAAATGCAGGACTTTAACTCAAAGTGGAGCATTGTCACAGTGTTGTATTAGTACTTTTACTGAATTAGAGGATATGACATCATAGTTAATGTCACTGTCAATTAACTAACGTCGGGTCAAAGGTCGACTTCACAGATAGTAGTTGTCTCCTGTTAGCTCTCCTGTTAGCAGTTGTTAGCTCTCCTGTTAGCTTCCCCTGACTGCTAACTGACATTAGCACTTTAACATGTGAGCTAGCAACAGCACCTACCCGGCCAAGCCCCCGAACAGGAACTTGATGGCCTTCGGAGAGGTCTTCGGCTTTGCCTCCGCCATGTTTAAAGAGTCCCCGGTCAGATTCCCGCTGCCTGTCTGTCTGCCTATCTGTCTGCCTCTGAGCCGGACGGGACCACCTGCTCTCTAAAGCTGCAGCAAGCAGGACCAAGGTGACTCTGTACAGTGTGCAGCGGGTCGGGCTCGGAGACAACCGGCGGACCAATCAGGAAGCGAGCAGGACCAATCAGGTAGCGAACAAGACCAATCAGGAAGCGAGCAGGACCAATCAGGAAGCGAGCACGAAAGTACACGAAGGTACACGAACCTTTGTTTTGATGCCTTCAGGGTCCCGCCGACCGCTCGTTAATCTGAGTACCAGCATGTAATCGCACATTGTAAAATGATTAAATTTAAGGTTTTTGTAGAAATATGAAATGAACTAAAGCGTGTATACTGTCATTTTAACTGTAATTGTAGTTGTTGACTTGTTTATTTTGGAAAAGCTCACATATCAAATGTTTTCAAGTTCATATTTTTGTTATATAAATACTTTATGAATGTTCTTTTTGAAGATTATTACCTAAATATAACATTAATAAAGTCATAGCCTTAACAAATATATGCGCTTTTTAATTGCTTGTACAACAACGAACAATATGTAAAATAAGAGTTATTTGTTGACTGACAGCAGAGTGGTAATATTTACGACAGCACTTGAAGGCAATAGCAGTTTAAGCACAGCCCAAATGAACGAACACAAACTGAGCTGAAGCAGGAAGTGATCGACGTGCCTGACATCCAATAGAATTACGCGCTTTGCTATTTTCGCTCCACTCATTGGTTGTTTGCATTAAAGAGGGCGGGGCCTATGAAAAGCAGCAGCTAGCTGCGGAAGTAGAGACTCCTATCTATGATTCTACTGAACCGAGTCCGTGAGACGTTACGACCAGAAGATCCCGGTGATTCACGGTATGTTACCGTTTAATCTCCAATAATACATAAAGTACAAGTACCTCACAGCTGTAGTATTTATGACTCAGCTGTACATTCAAATGTTTTGTTGATTTTAACATGAAAACAATGATTCAGTCGAGTTCTTTGTGTGTTTATATGTAGCCAGGCGAAGTGGGGGTAGGAAGGTTTTTGTACTGTCCCTGATAGATATGACTTACATGCAGGGTTAGTGACAGTGACAGACAGTGATTTTATTTTAGGCGTACTGTCACTTTAAGAACAATGAAGCGTGAGCTACGCGAGAGCACGGAGTTCACGTGAGATGTAGAAATACAGAGCGGGAATCAGAGGCTGCTGAGGACCAAACGTTAGCTTTTAGCATCCAGACTGAACTGAAGAGAAAGGCCTGAACGACGGGTCAGCGTAAGTAGCGGGAGAAGTTGCTAATGAATGCTGAATCACCTTGTAATTGGGCTTGTTAACTGTTTAGAGACATGGTGTTGAGTTGTATGTATCTGCCTCATTGAGAGGGGAGACAGAAGCTGCCGTGAGTTCCGTGTGTGTGGGTCCGAGCACACAGGCAGAGTACTGGTATGGGAGTGAGTTCATTATTTTCTTTAACAATAATTGTGTTCCTGTGAAATAAATGCTATCTACATATCTCAGAGAGTCGGACAGCATGAGGCTGATGCAGAGGTTCTTTGTTTCTGCTTAACAGGAGGAGGTCACTACTGTTGTTTTTCTATGTAGCTGTAGAATATGTTTCCAGTTGTCAGTCCTGTTGTATTGTAATTCTGAAGAGAGTGGGAAGCAAGTGTTTCATTTTGCTGTCAATTGATCTGTACCTTTTTAAAATTTGACCAATTAACGCTGTACTCCAAGAGTGCAGTCGGGGGAAATAAAAGACCCACATAAAATATAAATGTATCTTAGTGTCTGGTCTCATCCTTTTAATTAGGCTACATCTACTATTTATTAGATATCTGCTTATTTACCTGTCTGTGTGTCTCCCTGTGGACAGACAGCCCCCTGTAGCTAACAGTCTGTCTCTCTGTGTTGTGAACAGTTATTTGTGTTTTTTTATTAATTAAATTCCTTCCTGCAGCAGGTAGCGATGCTGTGACATCACACCGACACGTCGTCCAATGAGAGCGCTCGAATCATGGCAGTGTGTGGGACACCACGCAGGGAGGACCAATGAGGAGAGAGGACAGCCGTGACGTACGGGGGAGGGGCGGGGACAGGGGGCAGGCGGTGGTGGTGAGACAGGAGGGTGAGACGGGTGGTGTGTCCCCGCTGCGCGTCTTCCTGTTCCCCTCTGAGCTGCTGTTCTACTGTGAACAGAGGAGCTCCCACCGGAGAGTGTTGACTCTGTACAACCCCTCCAGCCTGAGCTTCAGGAGTCAGTGCCTGTCTGTCTGTCTGTGTGTGTCCCTGTGGACAGACTGTAGCTAACAGCCTGTCTGTCTCGCAGTATTGTGTAAAGCTCCGTGTCTCTACAGAGTGGTGGAGTCAGAGGGCAGCGTCAGACCTCGATCCTGTGTGGACCTGTGAGTCCACTGATACTCCATTACTACTAGTAGTACTACTACTAGAACTAATACTAATACTACCCTCTTCCTGTCAGGGTGGTGCATCACCTGGACGTCTCCCCTCGTCACCGGGGACGCAGAGACAGGTTCCGTCTGGAGGTGAGAGGAGGAGGAGGAGGATGGGAGATCTGGGCGGAGCTTAGAGGAGGAGAGGACGGGGTAGGACGGGAGGAGGAAGGAGAGGAAGAGGAGGAAACAAAGAGGAGAGGGCAGGGCGCTGTTTCCTCTGCTGGCGCCCACACACACACACACCTGCAACTGCCTACCTGCACAGGTGAGACACCAGAGACTCAATGCACTCTGGGAAATGTAGTTTCTCTGGTTGTTCTGAACGAGACTTTAAAACTGTGTGTCTCTCTGGTGTGTGTGTGTGTGCTGCTCTTCCTGCTGTGTGTCACAGTGTTGATGCTCCCCCTCCACACTGATGGCAGCTCTGTGGTTCCTCTCTGTCTGCACATCTCCACCAATCAGAAGCTGGTCTGTGCCTACACACTGGGTAACACACACACACCTGTTACACTGTCTGTCTGTCACGAGGACTCACCTGTCTGTCTCAGGTCTTCTCACCATGGTGTTTCTACGGTAACCTCCCTCTGAGTGACATCACCGTAGACCCTCGTGACCTTTGACCTCCACGTTGTTCCTCACACACACACCTCTCCAGTGACCTAATGAACCATCCTGACCAACCTGTGGCCCTTGGCCCTGAAGAGGCCCCGAGGACCCGTCTGAAGGGTCACACTTGTGCTTCTGCTTTTATTTTGAATGTTTGGCTTCTTTTATTGTGAAAATACTTTCAAGAGACAAATAAAAACCAGGAGATCATGAAGTGTTTATTTTCCTCACTTTGTTCATGATGTCTGGGACAGAGTACTTCTATGTGAGACAAAGTATTAGTAGTTCAGAGGGACAGAGTACTTCTATGTGAGACAAAGTATTAGTAGTACAGAGGGACAGAGTACTTCTATATGAGACAAAGGATTAGTAGTACAGATGGACAGAGTACTTCTATATGAGACAAAGGATTAGTAGTTCAGAGGGACAGAGTACTTCTATGTGAGACAAAGGATTAGTAGTTCAGAGGGACAGAGTACTTCTATGATTAGTAGTTCAGAGGGACAGAGTACTTCTATGTGAGACAAAGTATTAGTTCAGAGGGACAGAGTACTTCTATGTGAGACAAAGTATTAGTAGTTCAGAGGGACAGAGTACTTCTATGTGAGACAAAGGATTAGTAGTTCAGAGGGACAGAGTACTTCTGAGACAAAGTATTAGTAGTTCAGAGGGACGGAGTACTTTTATGTGAGACAAAGTATTAGTAGTACAGAGGGACAGAGTACTTCTATGTGAGACAAAGTATTAGTAGTACAGATCTAAAGTTACTAGTTCAACACTTGATGGCGGTGTTGCGTTATTTGTATTTTCACTGGATTTCAATAACGTTATTTCAATAAATCCCATGATGCATCGCGAGGTCCGTTGCCAGGATACAGCTCCTAGTAGCTAACGTTAGCTGCTAACAGACTGACGGAGATAAACAAACGGAAGTCAGACTGTTAGAGGAACATTAACGACACTAAACCAGAGTCCTCTTCCTCTCTGTTTGTTCTCTGACGGTTAAAATCTTCCGGTGCTCCGGTTTGTTGATGCTAGGTGGCTAATGCTAATCGGTAAACGGGCCAAACTGGATCCGTTATCGTCCTATGGAGCGGGCTGACATTAGAGACTCCAGTCTGCTGAAGAACCAGCCGAAGACGAACCGGCCGGAGAACCAGCCGAAGAACCAGCCATACGACGAGAGTCTGGAGGTGATCGACTCAGAGGAGGTAGAGAGCGACCACAGCCCGACACCTCGAGGCCAGAGTCAGGTAACACCACAGGTCACACCACAGAGCACAGGTCACACCACAGGTACCTTGATAACCCGTAACACCGGTTAACACGGCCCCTTGATAACCGTAACACCAGATGATTTCTGTCTCTTCAGAGGAGCAGGGGGCGTAGCCTGATGTCGGCCAATAGTGATGAGTTTGACGAGGACCTCGAGTCCCAGAGGGCCAACGAGCCGACGGGGGGCCAGGAGGAAGAGGAGGAGGACTCTGATGAAGAGGACTCTGACGATGACGAGGACCCCGGTGAGGCTCCAGAGGGGGTCTATGACCCCTCGGTCTACGCCAACCTGCCCGTCAGCACCGAGATCAAGGAGCTGTTCCAGTACATCACACGGTGAGACATGACTCATCATCATCATCACTGAGTATATTATGTCATATATTACCCATGATACACCAGTAACAGCTGTCTGCCCCCCTCCCCCCCTCAGCTACAGCCCTCAGACCGTAGACCTGGACCACAGCCTGAAGCCCTTCATCCCAGACTTCATCCCGGCGGTGGGGGACATCGACGCCTTCCTCAAGGTACAAACAGGAAGTGA
>NW_027466583.1:682500-692500 GCF_050575085.1 Anarhichas minor
GACATCTCTGTCTCTCTCGTCCAATGAGATCTCTGTCTCTCTCGTCCAATGAGATCTCTGTCTCTCTCGTCCAATGAGATCTCTGTCTCTCTCGTCCAATGATATCTCTGTCTCTCTCGTCCAATGACATCTCTGTCTCTCTCGTCCAATGAGATCTCTGTCTCTCTCGTCCAATGAGATCTCTGTCTCTCTCGTCCAATGAGATCTCTGTCTCTCTCGTCCAATGAGATCTCTGTCTCTCTCGTCCAATGAGATCTGTCTCTCTCGTCCAATGACATCTCTGTCTCTCTCGTCCAATGACATCTCTGTCTCTCTCGTCCAATGAGATCTGTCTCTCTCGTCCAATGAGATCTCTGTCTCTCTCGTCCAATGAGATCTGTCTCTCTCGTCCAATGACATCTCTGTCTCTCTCGTCCAATGACATCTCTGTCTCTCTCGTCCAATGAGATCTGTCTCTCTCGTCCAATGAGATCTCTGTCTCTCTCGTCCAATGAGGTCTCTGTGTTGGGTGATGAATCCTCCCTCTGAGGTTACTCTGAGCGTCTCCTGTCGCTTTGTGTTCTCTCAAACTCAGACCAGGCTTTAGACTTCATGGTGAAGTTCACCTGATGACCTCTGACCTCTTTCACTTCTTATAGTTCATAACTTCATAATTATGACTTTGTTTCTTCAGCTCTGTCAGACGGCGTGTCGGTCGACGTTGTCTTCCTCCCCCACTCCTCCTCTTCCTCACCCTCTGCTCCCCTCCTCTCTCACTCCAACACCTGGACCTCCATCTTATCCCACGGAGCCTTCTCCTCACAGACACCTCCACCTGCACCAGGTCAGTCCACACACACACACTCACACAGACACACAGACACACACACACTCACTCACACACACACTCACACACTCACACACACAGACACACACACTCACTCACAGACACACTCACACACACACTCTCACACACTCACACACACACTCACTCACAGACACACACACACACTCACAGACACACTCACTCACACACACTCACACACACACTCACTCAGACACTCTCACACACTCTCACAGACACACACACACACTCTCACAGACACACACTCTCTCACACACACTCTCACACACACTCTCAGACACACTCACACACACTCACACACACACTCACACACACACTCACTCAGACACTCTCACACACTCTCACAGACACACACACACACTCTCACAGACACACACTCTCTCACACACACTCTCACACACACTCTCAGACACACTCACACACACTCACACACACTCACAGAAACACACACACACTGTCTCACAGACACACACACACACACTGTCTCACACACACACACACACACACACACACACTGTCTCACGCACACACACACACACACACACATGATCACGAGTCATAGGTTTACTCTCTCTCTCTTTCAGCCGACCTCATCGGCATGGCGACCCAGTTGTCCAATCAGAGGCTGGTGTGTGTCCTGGAGGCGTGTCATCTGGGCGGAGCCACAACTGAACTCGTCCTGAGCCGAGCGTTTCCACTGACCCACTGACACACACACACACACACACACTGACCCACTGACACACACACAGACCCACACACACACAGACCCACACACACACACACACACACTGACCCACTGACACACACACACACACACACACACATTGACCCACTGACACACACACACACACACACACACTGACACACACACACGCACACACTGACCCACGCACACATGCACACACAGACTGATCTTTAAGTTATTGTTGTTATGATTGTTGACTGATTGTTTACTTTATAGTATTTATGAAAGTATTTTATGGATAAAGTCATGTTGATGCACTTTACTGACGTTGGGATTTGTAGTTTTCTGGGGAACAAATGATTCATCCAGTGAATCAAAGCGTTCCTGTTTTTGTAGAAGCGTTGAGGATTAAATCACATTTCAGAGTGAAGATTCCATGAAGAGAACCGTTCTATCTCCTTCTAATAAACTATTCTCACGTTCTCACGTTCATTCTTCTGATGTTCTGCTGCTCTTAACATCTTAACGTTTACATTTAAGTAACTTCCTGTCTGAGTATTTGAATGTGTGATCAGAATAAACTACAGTGTGATGATGATGAAGAAACAACAGTGAGGCTCATTGATGACTTTATTTGAGCTCTGTGAGACATAGACAGATAGAGGTGTGTGTGTGTGTGTGTGTGTGATCGGCCAGACGTCATGATGTCATCAGCCGGTTTCTAGGACACAGGATGTGGGCGGAGCCAGGCGGAGGCTCCTCCCCTCAGCTACGCTGGCTGTGGCTCTGACAGATGAAGCGTATCCTGGTGGAGCAGTGCAGGTCGTTGAGGCGTCCGTCGCTGTGGACGTGAGCACAGTCCTCGTCTCCTGGACCCAGACCGTGTCCAGTCCAGCTGTCCGGCTGACCCGGTCTCCACCGCCTGGAGACCAGCACAAGCACACGGGTCACAGGTCTGGTTTCTACTCCATGACTCCTGTGATACTCATTCAGATACTCTGAGGACCTAGACCAGGTACAGGACCCAGACCAGGTACATGACCTAGACCAGGTACAGTGACTAGACCAGGTACAGGACCCAGACCAGGTACAGGACCCAGACCAGGTACAGGACCCAGACCAGGTACATGACCTCGACCAGGTACATGACCTAGACCAGGTACAGGACCCAGACCAGGTACAGGACCTAGACCAGGTACAGTGACTAGACCAGGCACAGGACCCAGACCAGGCACAGGACCCAGACCAGGTACATGACTAGACCAGGCACAGGACCCAGACCAGGTACATGACTAGACCAGGTACAGGACCCAGGGCAGGTACCGTACTGTGTAGCCTTGTCCAGATCTCGTCTCTCAACACAGTGGGGACATCGTCCGTCTGACTAAAGCTTGAAGAATAATCAAAGAGAAAAGAGCCCACCTCCGGTTCATGACGTAGGGCGTCCGGTTGACCCACTCCCACTCCCCCGTCCTCTCATCAGTCAGACCCACCCAGTAAAAGACCCCCATGCCATGCTGTCTGACAAAGTCCTGAACCAGAGAGACAGACAGGCAGAGAGACGGTCACAAATACTGAATATATAAGAACTGTGGCTAAAAGGTGTCCCACAGGGATCAACTCCGGGTCCTCTGCTGATTACATGGTTTTTTAACAGACAGGCAGACAGACAGGCTGTCTCACCCACTCCTCGTCGGTGTTGAGTATGACCAGGTGGGATTCGTGTCCGTTGCACCAGTCTCTCGCAGCGTCCCAGGACAACGATGTCTTGCTGAACATATAACAGCTGGAGCCAAAAATATCCCAATTCAGGGGACAACAGCCTTCAGATGCTGAACCTAAGAGACAGACGGAGACAGAGACACAAGAGAGGACATGAGGGGAGAGAGACAGAGACACAAGAGGGGAGACAGAGACACAAGAGGGGAGACAGAGACACAAGAGAGGACACGAGGGGAGACAGACAGAGACACAAAAGAGGACACGAGGGGAGACAGACGGAGACAGAGAGACGAGAGGACACGAGGGGAGACAGACAGAGACACACGAGGGGAGACAGACAATTACATGACTGCGTCCTCTTCTACAGCTGCCTTTCTAAGGACCATATTAACAGAGTGGGACATTTTAAGAAAAGACACTTAGAAAGTGGTGACCAGGATTAGATCGAGGTTCACAGTAAAGATAGGTGTGTGTGTGTGTGTGTGTGTGTGTGTGTGTGTGCGCGTGTGTGTGCGTGTGCATGTGTGTACCGTTGTTGACGATGCGTTCGATGGTACACTTGAGCGAAGCGACCGTCCTGCTGATGTCGTCCAGAGCTGACAGCTGCTTCAAAGCCTCGTCCACTGAACACACACACACACATTGAGAACATTTGCTGTTGAGTGGAGCTTCATTGTTCTTCATTGTTGTGTTTTCGGGGTCTTCAGACAGACCTGAGGTCAGCTGGTCCTTGTTGCTCTCCACAGCAAACTTCAGGCGCTGGATGTCTTTCGCTGCATCTGAGACAAAAAGGGACAGGACGTTGTGGACCAATCAGATTTAAGGATCTCAGAGACGGGTGTAGTTACCTTTGCTGAGCTGCTTGGCGGCGCTCAAGGACTCTGTCTGGTTGGACACACGTCTGTCCACAGACCACAACCAGCTGGACGTCTTGGAGTCTGAAGGCGGGGACACAAAGTAGTCCTGTTTGTGTGTGTGTGGAAAGTTTTAAAATATATATATTAATATTTACTCTCCATCAATGAAGTTTGATTTTAACTAAATGCTAACATCAGCATGCTAACATGTTGAGCACACTCACTATGGTAGTTTAGTGTGTTAGTATGCTAATATTAGCTATTGTTAGCATGCTAACATGTTGACCACACTCACCATGGTAGTTTAGTGTGTTAGCATGCTAACATTAGCTATTGTTAGCATGCTATCATGTTGACCACACTCACTATGGTAGTTTAGTGTGTTAGTATGCTAATATTAGCTATTGTTAGCATGCTAACATGTTGACCACACTCACCATGGTAGTTTAGTGTGTTAGCATGATAACATTAGCTAATGTTAGCAACATTAACCATAAACACAAGAGTCCAGCTAAACATATTGATCTAATGATGACAGAAGAAAAGTCAGATGATCAATAAAGTGTGTGTGTGTGTGTGTGTGTGTGTGTGTGTGTGTGTGTGTGTGTGTGTGTGTGTGTGTGTGTGTGTGTGTGTGTGTGTGTGTGTGTGTGTGTGTGTGTGTGTGTGTGTGTGTGTGTGTGCTCACTGCTAGCTCCCAGTGCTATGATCAGAATTAGGATGATTGTCGCCGTCAGACCAGGAAACAACCAGCGTCTGAACCTGGAGACTCCTGAGAAATAGACGGGAGCCGGCTCTGAGAGACAGACGGGTAGAGAGACAGGAGGTGACTTTCTCACTTTTTACAATAAGTACAATCAGTCAGACAGGTGGAGAGACAGACGGGTACCTTTGTTCCAGAAGGAGCTGTTGTCGTCTTCCACGTCGTCATGGTATTCGGTCGTCATGTCTCAGTCTCCGTCGTCCGTCTCCGTCCCGGTGAAGTCTGTCCAACAGTCCGTCTGTCCAAACACCGAGCAGAGGGGTCATCAACCCCCAAAAACTGCACTTTGAACTGGAAAACACAGCGAGTGTCGCCATGTTGGTCTACGATGTGGAAACACACATTTCTACTGAAGGTAACTGAAGTGTTCCCGCTTCCACTGCTACAACTGCAGCTGAAGCCTTTGGAAAAAAAAAAGCTTAATTGTGGTGAAGCACTTCAATGCACTCAGGTAGGACCGGAGGTTGAGTTACTAAAAGATGTTGAAGTGGCAGTTAAAACTGAAACACTGGAGGATGTTGAAGTGGCAGTTAAAACTGAAACACTGAAGGATGTTGAAGTGGCAGTTAAAACTGAAACACTGGAGGATGTTGAAGTGGCAGTTAAAACTGAAACACTGGAGGATGTTGAAGTGGCAGTTAAAACTGAAACACTGAAGGATGTTGAAGTGGCAGTTAAAACTGAAACACTGGAGGACGTTGAAGTGGCAGTTAAAACTGAAACACTGAAGGATGTTGAAGTGGCAGTTAAAACTGAAACACTAGAGGATGTTGAAGTGGCAGTTAAAACTGAAACACTGGAGGATGTTGAAGTGGCAGTTAAAACTGAAACACTGAAGGATGTTGAAGTGGCAGTTAAAACTGAAACACTGAAGGATGTTGAAGTGGCAGTTAAAACTGAAACACTGGAGGATGTTGAAGTGGCAGTTAAAACTGAAACACTGGAGGATGTTGAAGTGGCAGTTAAAACTGAAACACTGAAGGATGTTGAAGTGGCAGTTAAAACTGAAACACTGGAGGATGTTGAAGTGGCAGTTAAAACTGAAACACTGGAGGATGTTGAAGTGGCAGTTAAAACTGAAACACTGGAGGATGTTGAAGTGGCAGCTAAAACTGAAACACTGGAGGACATTGAAGTGGCAGCTAAAACTGAAACACTGGAGGATGTTGAAGTGGCAGTTAAAACTGAAACACTGGAGGATGTTGAAGTGGCAGTTAAACTCAAACAGGGCTGAAGGATTCACAGATGAAGTGTACTGAATGGGTGGGAAGTGGCAATTGAAATGTAGGTAGTCAAAAAACGATGAAGTGGTAGTTGGAGTGTGAGAACTAAAAGGATGTGAAGTGGCCGTTAAAGAATGAGCACTGGATGTAAATAAAATGGTAGTTGGACTAGAAATGCAAAAAGCATTGAAAGGAGTTGAAGTGTCGTTTTATAAAACCAAACATGAAGGACAATAGTCTCGTAGCCACAAACTTTATTAAAACAATGAAACAATGATATAAGGTTGAACACATCGTTTACATCCAGGAGGTTTACAAAGACGTCGGGCCGTGTTTCATTAGCATTAATATTGTCTCATCACTGATGTTTCTACATCACGTCTATGATGCTGTGTTCCTGACAGATGAAGCGCATCCTGGTGGAGCAGTGCAGGTCGTTGAGGCGTCCGCCGTTTTGTGCAGGTGAGCGCAGTCCTCGTCTCCGTGTCCCAGACCGTGATCGGCCCAGCTGTCGGGCTGACCGGGAACCCAGCGCCTGGAGACCACGCGAAGGGTTAAAGAACACATTGTACACTTGATGTTTTCGTTAGAGGACGTCGTCAGAGAGACTAACCTGCGCTCCATCGTGTACAGTCTCAGTGAGGAAGAAGCAAGAACAACGTGAACAAGCTTTCTTTATACAGAAGGAGCAAAGGTGGGGGCCGATGTTACACATATTACGGTCTCAGACTGAAAGGAAGAACAATGAACAACAAACAGTCAGCAACCAAAGCAGCGGCCCAAAGGCCTTGGTGCTGGAACATCCTCATAGAACACAGTTAGTTATCTCTGTGAACAGAGAGGAGAACTCTTCTTCTGCTCAACAGAGACACCGTGAAGTTACTTATGCATGAATACAATATACTGAGTAGAAATATATACTACATAAAAAATTACCATTACAACAGACAGACAGACATTTGGGCGTGTAAGTGAAACCGTGTAACTGTCCAACACGTATTTAAATATGAACTCTGTAATCAGCAGTACGATATTTCAGTCTGGAACAAAGTGTCTCCAAACATCACACCAGAGAGAGAGAGAGAGAGAGAGAGAGAGAGAGAGAGAGAGAGAGAGAGCTGTCTCACCCACGTCTGGTCCTTGTGGATGATGACCAGGTGAGCTTCGTGGTTTTCACACCAGATTCTGGACTCGTTCCAGGAAAGAGACTCAAAGCTGAAGAAGAAACAGTTGAAGCCAAACTGATCCCAACCAGGAGGACAACACCCGTCTGCTGCTGAGCCTGAGAGACAGACAGACAGACAGAGAAACAGGGAGACAGGAGTTAGTATCTGTCTGTCTGTAAACTTGTATTTTAAATAAGTGACCGTGTGAGTGTGTGTGTGTGTGAGTGTGTGTGTGTGTGTGTGAGAGTGTGTCTGTGTGTGTGTGTGTGTGTGTGTGTGTGTGTGTGTGTGTGTGTGTGTGTGTGTGTGTGAGAGTGTGTGTGTGTGTGTGTGTGTGAGAGTGTGTCTGTGTGTGTGTGTGTGTCTGTGTGTGTGTGTGTGTGTGTCTGTGTGTGTGTGTGTGTGTGTCTGTGTGTGTGTGTGTGTGTGTGCTCACTGCTAGCTCCCAGTGCTATGATCAGAATCAGGATGATTGTCGCCGTCAGACCAGGAAACAACCAGCGTCTGAACCTGGAGACTCCTGAGAAATAGACGGGAGGACCGTCTGGTAGACAGACAGTTCATCACTTCATCACAACAGTTGATGATGGTGTTTTACAGAGGGTTAGAGTCAGACAGACAGACAGACAGACAGACAGAGACATGCCTTTGAACCAGATGGTGCTGTCGTCTATCTCGTTCTCTAGCTGGTAGTCTGTCTTCATGGCGATGATGTCCCTCTGTCTGTCTGTCTGTCCTCTAAAGATGAAGACAGTGAGACAGTCAGAGTTTGTACTAAAGGGTCCTTTTCTTCTTCTGGAGCTTTCAGTTCAGTCTACTCATGAGAAAGATGAAAGTATTGAAATCATTGAGTGATGATTAACTCTACATCTATGTGTAGAATGTTAGCATGTTAGCACGTTAGCATGTTAGCACGTTAGCTTCTATGAGCCACATTCAGCTGATATCCTAAAGGAACCCCAGGTTGTCAAAGTCATCAACGTTGAGAAAGAGAAAGTAAGATTCAACGGACGGCCGTGAGTCGTGCTGATGATTTATTAATATAGACCTTTATGATACATTCAGGGTCCTGAAGACCTGCGCCATCCAGCTGTCTAATGTCCTTCAACACCTCTTCAGCCTGAGCCTGAAGCAGGAGGAAGTCCCGGTGCTGTGGAAGATGTCGTGCCTGGTTCCTGTACCAAAGAAGACGACACCATCTGGCCTCAATGATCTCATGTGATGAAGGTGCTGGAGAGGCTGGTCTTGCCCACCTCCGTCCGCAGGTGAAATCCTCACTGGACCCTCTGCAATTTGCGTACCAGCCTCATGTGGGGGTGGACGACGCCATCATCTACCTGCTGCAACGAGCTCAGTCGCACCTGGATGAACCGGTGGCTCTGTGAGAATCACTTTCTTTGATTTCTCCAGTGCATTCAACACCATCCAACCAGTGCTGCTGAGTGAGAAGCTGCGGGTGGTGGGGGTTAACGCATCCACCGTCTCCTGGATCACTGACTACCTCACAGGCAGACCACAGTTTGTCCACAACCGCTGAGAGTTCTGGGAGAGGATGTGGACATGGTGGAGGAGGACAAGTACCTGGGTGTCTCCATCGACAGCAGACTGAACTGGAAGACCAACATCAACGCTGTGTACAAGAAGGGGATGAGTCGACTCTTTTTCTTGAGGAAACTTGGATCCTTCAACGTGTGCAGCAAGATGTTGGAGATGTTCTACCAGTCTGTTGTGGCCAGTGCACTGTACTTCTGTAGTCTGCTGGGGGAGCAGCATTGGAGCCGGAGACACCAACAGACTTAACAAACTGATTAAGAAGGCCGGCTCCATCATTGGCTGCAAACAAGACTATCTGGAAGAGGTGGTGGAGAGGAGGACACTGAAGAAACTATTGTCCATATTGGATAACCCGGACCACCCTCTCCACCACCTACTGCAGGGACAGAGGAGCACTTTCTCCAACAGACTGATCCAGCTCCGCTGTCACAAGGACCGATACAGGAGAACATTCCTTCCCACTGCCATTAGACTCTATAATAAATCACCTCTGAACAGATCAAACACTAGACTATAACACTGCTACACTGTTGTTGCTGCTGTTGGTGATCTTGTGCACTACTGTTTAGTTTATTTCTTCCCTACTTAGTTAATTTAATACAATTCTATTTAGTGTATAGACTGTGCATTTTTATTACTCTATTTTCTTACATTTAATAGGTCCTGCTCTGTTATTTTATTATATTGTATATATTGTGCATTTTCCATACTTAATATTTTTATTTTATTGTGTAACCCTGTTTGCTGCTGCCACAGACGCATTTCCCCTTGGGGATGAATAAAGTACATTTCTATTCTATTCTATTCACTTCATAATCAGGACTATAAAGAGTTTAAAGCCAGGGGTTATAGTCATGATTAGGATAAGAATAGTGAGAAGAAGAAGAAAAGTAACAATAACAGTAGTAACAGTAATAGTGAGATAAGATAACTTTAGGTTTCTGGATGTGGACTCACCTCGATGAACCGGTCCAGAGGACTGAAGCTCATCAACGGCCTGTTTATAAACTGTCCACTCAGCACATCCGCTCCGATGTTCATCAACTTCTTCTTCTGTTTGTGGTTCAACAGAGGTCGTCTTCACAGCTTCCCTTTTATTGTTACTGGAAGAGAAACTTCCTCAAATAAAACAAAGTTATATAATATATATATATATATATATATTATTAGAATACATATATAT
>NW_027466583.1:697500-725000 GCF_050575085.1 Anarhichas minor
ATACCCAGAGGTGCATTCTGGGAAACGCTTCCTCAACTCAGGAGGTAAGACGGGTTCTCTTTATCTTCAGTAGGAACCTTAGGAACCTCAAAGTTAACGTGTGTGTGTGTGTGTTCAGGGTTCATCGGCTTCGCTTCAGATCTCAGCTCAATGGTTCAACAATGGAAATATAAAGACAACGATGACGACCAGCTGTTCTACACCAAGATATACCTGGACAAGAAACAGAGGGTGAGAGGGAGGAGGGAGGAGGAGGAGGAGGAGGAGGAGGAGGAAGGAGGGAGGAGGGAGGGAGGAGGAGGAGGATGATGATGATGATGTCGTCTCTTCTTCTCTTCAGGCCAAGTTCAACATCACTCTCGACCATCGCTCCAGAATCTTCCAAAATCTGAACGGAGCTGTTGGTGAGACAGACACACACACAGTAACACACACACATTAACACAGTAACACACACACACATTAAGACGAACACACACCCACATTAACACACACACACACACAGTGCGTACATTGCTGTGTGTGACGTGTGTGTGTTTCTGTCCATCAGAGGAAGTCGTCCTGAAGTTTGAGAGGGCAAAGGTGAGAGCCAGGAACGTGGCCTATGACACACTTCCTGTCATCATCCACGGGAACGGCCCCACCAAGGTAACCGACCAATCACAGCCTCCCACCTCATGACATCATGAGTGTTCCAGCACAGGGTCACATGACCTCGTCTCTGTGTCTCTGCAGCTGCAGCTGAACTACCTGGGTAACTACGTTCCCTCAGCCTGGACCTTTGAGAACGGATGTGGGATCTGTGACGACGACCTGCTGTTATTCAACGACGCTCCCGTAGGCTCCTCCCCCTTCTGATGGTGATGACGTTTCACTTCCTGTAGCGGTGGTTAACGTGTGTGTGTGTGTGTGTGTGTGTGTGTGTGTGTGTGTGTGTGTGTGTGTGTTCAGGACGAAAACATGCCGCTGGTGTACATCGCCGTGTTCATCGAGCACACCACACCCTTCATGGAGGAGTTCTTGGACCGGCTGACGACGCTCAACTACCCGACGGCGAGGATCCGCCTCTTCGTCCACAACAACGTACGCCGCTCGCAGAACCCGAATGTATGTTCTGACCCGTTTGTGTGTTTGTTTCGGTTCCGCTATGATCTGTTTGAATCCACCTGTGATCCAGGTCGTGTACCATGAGCGCCACATCCAGAAGTTCTGGGAGCGCCACAGAGATCTGTTCCCCGATGCCCTGCTGGTGGGACCGGAGGAGAACCTGCAGGAGAACAAGGCCAGAGCCATGGCTGTGTGAGTGGAGATGTTTTAGAACCTGAACACAACACGGTTTATCTTCATAGAACATCAGAGATGTTTCAGAACCTGAACACAACACGGTTTATCTTCATAGAACATCAGAGATGTTTTAGAACCTGAACACAACACGGTTTATCTTCATAGAACATCAGAGATCCTTTTTATTAAACCAGTGCTGAAATGATGATTCGATTGACGAAGTATTAAACTCATTTTTCATGAATTTTGTGTATTTGTGATTAGCGAGGCGTGTAAGAAGGATCCAGAGTGTGATTACTACTTCAGCATCGACTCTGAGGTGGCCCTGACGAACCCTGACACACTGAGGATACTAATCGAAGAAAACAAGTATGTAATCTCCTGTATACCCTGAAGAGTCCATTCTACTACCTTACACCCCAACAAGTCGACACTAGCACCCTTCTATATACACTACACCCCAACAAGTCCACACTAGCACCCTTCTATATACCCTACACCCCAACAAGTCCACACTAGCACCCTTCAATATACCCTACACACCAATAAGTCCACACTAGCACCCTTCTATATACCCTACACCCCAACAAGTCAACACTAGCACCCTTCTATATACCCTACACCCCAACAAGTCCACACTAGCACCCTTCAATATACCCTACACACCAATAAGTCCACAGTATTACCCTTCTATATACCCTACACCCCAACAAGTCCACACTAGCACCCTTCTATATACCCTACACCCCAACAAGTCAACACTAGCACCCTTCTATATACCCTACACCCCAACAAGTCAACACTAGCACCCTTCTATATACCCTACACTATATACCCTACACCCCAACAAGTCCATACTAGTACCCTTCTATATACCCTACACACCAATAAGTCCATACTATTACCCTACACACCAACACGTCCACACTATTACCCTTCTATATACCCTACACCCCAACAAGTCCATACTAGGACCCTTCTATATACCCTACACACCATGAGCTATATGCTACCTAATAGTTAATAGTACAGTTTAAATGAATGAAAACTTATCCTAAAGCTCAAGTCCCTCACTAATGTTCCTGCAGGATGTTGTCTGTTCCGATCACTGTAACATCAGCTCCAGATGTCCAGCACCACAATGTAAACAACAACAACACACCAGAACAGACGCTCTGTGTACACGTTTCAATATTTGGGCATAACTTTAGGAAATTCTCTGTTTCTGTCTCAGGTCAGTTATCGCTCCCATGTTGTCCAGACACGGGAAGCTGTGGAGTAACTTCTGGGGCGCTCTGAGTCCTGAAGGGTTCTACTCCAGATCTGAAGACTACATCGAGATCGTCCAGGCCAAGAGGATGTGAGCACACACACACACACACTAGTTTAGTGGAGCAGTCTTCTCTCAGCACAGGTGAGGTGAATCCTGTTAACCCGTGGTTGTGTGTGTAGGGGTCTGTGGAACGTGCCGTACGTCACTCAGGCCTACCTGATCAAAGGCAGCGTGTTGCGGTCCAAGCTGTCCCAGGTGAGCCTGTACGTGGAGGAGGGGATGGACCCCGACATGGTGTTCTGCAGGAGCATCAGAGACCAGGTAACGCCTGCCGAACACCTGCTCACCTCACAACTACCAAGCGATCGCAGAGCCTTGTTGTAGCTCATCTCTGTGTCCACAGGGAGTCTTCATGTTCGTGTCCAACCGCGACGAGTTTGGTCGTCTGGTGGCGTCGGCCAACTTCAACACGTCCAGGCTTCACCCGGACATGTGGCAGATCTTCGACAACCCTGTGGTCAGAAAACATTTGAATAAACACCATACATGAATACAAGCTGCATGACAGCACATGCTGAATGTGTGAGTATTTGCAGGACTGGAAGGAGAAGTACATCAGTGAAAACTACTCCAAGATCTTTGAGGATGAGAAGAACTTTGTGGAGCAGGTAACAAAAGATAAACAACATTCCAACCAACAGCTTGATGTATAATTTGACCTGAGTTCAAATCAATACAACCGGAAAATGAAAGTTTTCCCAATCATTTGAACCATCTTGTAGTTCATTAATGATCTCAACTCCACGTCTCTCTCTCAGCCCTGTCCAGATGTTTACTGGTTTCCAGCCTTCTCAGAGAAGATGTGTGATCATCTGGTGGAGACCATGGAGCACAATGGCGAGTGGTCTGGAGGAAAACACAAGGTAACCTGTCTGACTGACTGTGTATTGAACGGACGGGGAAAGTGATTTAGATTTGAAGATTTGTCTTTTCTGTGTGTTTAGGACGAGCGTCTGGCCGGTGGTTATGAAAATGTCCCAACTGTGGATATCCACATGAACCAGATCGAATTTGAGAAGGAGTGGCTGAAATTCCTCAAAGAGTACATCGCCCCCGTCACTGAAAAACTCTATCCTGGCTATTACCCTAAGGTACAGTACTACCCTGAGGTACAGGTCAGATACTACCCTGAGGTACAGGTCAGGTACTACATGGAGGTACAGGTCAGGTACTACCCTGAGGTACAGGTCAGGTACTACGTTGAGGTACAGGTCAGATACTACATTGAGGTACAGGTCAGGTACTACATGGAGGTACAGGTCAGGTACTACATGGAGGTACAGGTCAGGTACTACATTGAGGTACAGGTCAGGTACTACATTGAGGTACAGGTCAGGTACTACATTGAGGTACAGGTCAGGTACTACACTGAGGTACAGGTCAGGTACTACACTGAGGTACAGGTCAGATACTACATTGAGGTACAGGTCAGATACTACATTGAGGTACAGGTCAGGTACTACATGGAGGTACAGGTCAGGTACTACATGGAGGTACAGGTCAGGTACTACATTGAGGTACAGGTCAGATACTACCCTGAGGTACAGTCTTTATCTGAAGTCCTCTCTTCTGTGTGTACAGGCTCAGGCCATCATGAACTTTGTGGTGCGTTACCGTCCTGACGAGCAGCCGTCTCTGCGGCCGCATCACGACTCCTCCACCTTCACCATCAACATCGCCCTGAACAGTAAGGGCGTCGACTACGAGGTACACACACACACACACACACACACACACACACACACACACACACAGAAAGCCGCTGGTTCAGCAGGAAGTTACAACTCAAACTGAAACGTGACGGTGTGACTGTGTGTCAGGGTGGAGGCTGCAGGTTCCTGCGCTACGACTGTCTGGTGGAGTCTCCCAGGAAGGGCTGGTCCTTCATGCACCCGGGCCGCCTGACGCACTACCACGAGGGTCTGCCCACCACCACAGGGACCAGATACATCATGGTGTCCTTTGTAGACCCCTAACGGGGGGTGTGTGTGTGTGTGAGAGAGAGAGTGTGTGTGTGTGTGTGCGCGTGCATCAGTCGACCTCATCATCAGCGATAGAGACAGACAGGACGGAGGGATACTCGTGGTGACCCTGAATGCATCGTCTCCCTGACTTGTTATCTGTGGTCACGTGTATCACTTAAACGCCTCCTTCAGGTGTAACGGCTTCCATAGAGGACCCTGAACGCATCGTAGGACCTTTCAGAATAAGAGTCACCGCGCTGCCTTATCTGATGAGAACACACTCCGTCAGCTGTTACTGTAGAACTGTAAAAGAACACAACGTCGTTCCGTCAGCACTGATCCTACAGGATGATGTCATCGTTAACTAGACCAATCAGATCACTGGGATGGAGCGTCACACTCACTCTGATCATCTGGAGAACAATCTGTGCTAAATACATATTCTATGATAATTGTGAGTAAAAGTTTAAATTAGAGATATGTGTAACTGTTACTGGGGAAACACTAAAGGCCTTTTATTGTTCTTTTATCTTCACTGTTTCGTGTCTTTGTTTTCTCTCTCTGGCTTTGTGTTAAATTATTTGACTGAGCGAATAAAGTGTTGAGATTTTAATGAATCATTTAACTGTTTGTTGTTTTTGTGGAGATGTTTTTGTGTTGAAGTTATGAGTCGACGGGAGAATAATTATTGAGTTCATGTGTCATAAAAAAACACGTTTTAATAATTATTTTCATGTTTATTGATTATTTATCAACGACGTAGAATAAAACCTCAGAATGAGTCTTCACAAATAAAAGTATTAAAATACAAACTTCTCTCATTGTTCTCATGTGATTATTATTATAATCATTATTATTGTTTTAAACTGATGTTAGTTCATATTCATCAACGCTCGTGTTTATTGATAAAAACAGCTGAGAGGTGAAACCATAAAGACGATATAATAATAATAAACATTTAAACCCGTAAGTATTCCTGATTATAAACGTTGTTGGAGGACTTCGCGCTTCGCTTGATTTGGAGCCTCCCCGGCTTCCGTAGACCGGAAGTGAGAGCCAACAGAGCCGCCATGGTGCTGGAGAAGAAAGGTTCCGGTGAGTTTAAGCTTAATTTAAACCTTTACATTAACGCGTGGCCGCGCCGGTGAGACTCTAAAGTCTCAAAGTATAAAATGTGTAAATGCGCGTGCACGTGTTCTTGTCTGCGCGCTCCTTTTGTCTTTCCGGTCCTGTCAGCTCGGACTCACGAAACGTTCTTCGGAGCTATCGAAGCTACTTTCTGTTTATTTCCGGTGAGTTTAACGGACTCGTGAAGAGTTCCGCGATATCCTCAACAGAGACCCCGGTCCCGGTTTTAATCCTCTAAACCGGAACCAGATCATTCTCAGGCCCGCGGGCCTCTGGTTGATTACCGTGAGGAGTTATTTGTGTTTGAGTCCTTGCGGTCCGCACAACTCTTCTCTACATATAAACATATATCTATGTCTCTCTCCTCCTGTCTGTCTCTCTCCCTCCTGTCTGTCTGTGTCTCTCTCCTGTCTGTCTGTCTCTCTCCCTCCTGTCTGTCTCTCTCCCTCCTGTCTGTCTGTCTCTCAGCTCGTGTGGAGGCCGGTCAGCGTAGAGTTCTAGATGAAGCCACCAGACAGAGGAGACTGACCCGTCAGCTGGACGCTCTGGAGAAAGACAACTTCCAGGTCTGATCTGTGACCAGCTGATGACATCATCAGGATGACATCATCCTGATGATGTCATCCTGATGATGTCGTGTGGCGTCGTGGATGAAATCAGTGTTTTTTATGAAGCTTTAGAGGAAGTTTCTCATGTTGTTGTTGTGTTTCCAGGACGACCCCCTGTCCTCCCTGCCTCCCCCAGGTCCTACTGCCCGTCTCCCTGCCTTCAGTGAGACAGAAGAACCAGGTTATTAAACACTGAGAGACGAAGCCACGGAGGACACCACAGGACAGATGTTCTCATGATTAACATCTGTTTCTCTTCTTCATTTGCTTCTTCTTCTCCTCCTCGTGTCTCTGTGCGTCCAGAGAAGAAGAAGAGGAAGACGAGGGGCGACCACTTTAAGCAGCGTTTCAGGAAGAACTTCACCACTCTGCTGGAGGAGGAGGTGTGTGTGTGTGTGTGTGTGTGTGTGTGTGTGTGTGTGTGTGTGTGTGTGCTGTCAGCTGACTGCTGCTCTGCTCTCTGATTGGTAGAACCTGTCGGAGAGGGCGGAGCCTAACTACCTGTCTGCTGCGGCCCCTCCCTCCTCTCTGCCCCCCCGTCACTTCTGCTGCGTCTGTGGTTTCCCGTCTCACTACACCTGCACCACCTGTGGGGGGCGCTACTGCAGCAGCAGGTGTCTGTGTACGCACAGAGAGACCAGGTACACACACACACACACACACACACTTTTGTCTTTCTGCCAATGTGAGGACCATCAACAACATCATGCATTTACAGTGAACCCTGAGGTCTCCACCTGCAGACAGCCACAAGAGTCACGTCGTTTACATGTGCATGTTATATGTACATGAACATGTGTTTACATAAAGGTGTTATATTGACTTGAGGTACTTGTACTTTGGTGTACTCAGTACGTAGACTAACTCTTCGTCCTCTGTGTGTCTGCAGGTGTTTGAAGTGGACGCTCTAACTGCTGCCTGGTCACCATGGCGACGATGATGATGGGATGGCGCTTCCTGTGAACTGACGAACACACACACACATATGACGCTACAGCTGGTTAGCCTAGCTTAGCATAGAGGCTGGAAACAGGGAAACTGCTAGCTTGTTTATGAACCTTTTCATTACACTAACGATATATTCAATGTGTTGAGAGGAACAGGAGCGTTAGCGAGCTAACACGCCAACACGCTAGCATGAGTTTAAAGCTAATATGAGCTGCTGCGTTCTGTTTATTTTGTCCACCCCCTCTTCATCTTCATCAGCCAGAAACAGGTTGAACCTCAATATTCTGTAAATAATGAAAACGTGTTTTTATTTTCATGTTTTATTAAAGAAAAATAAACAAGACGTTTTAATTTCTACAACAAATAATTCAGAAAGTTTGTGTTGAACTTAAATAAATATATTAATATGAATATAATATATTAATACTATTAATATTATATAATAATATATAATATTAATATTTAATATAATATATTATATATATATATATTAAGATATATGTGGTTAGTGAGCCTGTTTTCATACCAGATATTCATAAACATTTAGAACTAGTTAAAGAGAAGGCTCCATCATATTTATATCTTATAGAATCATATTTAGAATGTTTTAAAATCCAAAAGTCAACATTTATGAAAAAGCTAAATGTGATCATTTCAGAACTCGTCATGTTTTTATCTAACGAGATATTCTGTAACATGACTCATTAATAAACTACATTAATACTAAATACATATATATATAAATATATATAATCTGTAACATGACTCATTAATAAACTACATTAATACTAAATACATATATATATAAATATATATAATCTGTAACATGACTCATTAATAAACTACATTAATACTAAATACATATATATATAAATATATATAATCTGTAACATGACTCATTAATAAACTACATTAATACTAAATACATATATATATAAATATATATAATCTGTAACATGACTCATTAATAAACTACATTAATACTAAATACATATATATATAAATATATATAATCTGTAACATGACTCATTAATAAACTACATTAACACTAAATACATATATAAATATATATATTCTGTATCATATCAAACATTAATTTTTCTGAAATAACTTCTCAAGTTGTTCGATTCCTAAAAAATTATTATTTGTTTTCTGATCATCGCTTTTATTTACTTTAATGTTTCACTTCATACATTTAATGTTTAATGTTAATATTTATTCAACAGTCAGAGATAGTGTGAGTTATTAATATTAATATTTGACTGGATGAGGAGCTAAAGAGGCTCAACCGCTCGCTTCATGTTTCTCAGAATCAGAACTGTTATTGTCGTGGTATGTTGAACATACGAGGGAATTTGACATGGCGGGAGGTGCAACCATTTAACAATCAACAACAATCAACAACAATCAACACAGTGCAAATAGAAACATATTAAAATGTACAGAAAATATAAAATAAAGTGGAATCTAAAATAAAGTGCACAAACGAACAGATACCAGGACTATAAACAGTGAGATGTAAGTGTAGTGTGAAAGTGTGGAGTGTAATAGAAGGGATGCAGGGGAGTGACCGGTGGGAGTGGGGGTCCCGGGCTCTGTTGATGAGCCTGACTGCCAACGGGAAGAAACTGTTCTCGTAGTTTGATCTCATTTTAAAGGAGGAAGTGAATGAAATGGGGGGGTAACCATGGCAACAGTGTCATTAAAAACACGTCAATAATTAATGTGGACTTTTGAGTCGTGTGTGTGTGTGTGTGTGTGTGTGTGTGTGTATGAGAGTGTGTGTGTGTGTGTGAGTGTGTGTGTGTGTGTATGAGAGTGTGTGTGTGTGTGTGTGAGTCAGACTTTGTCCTACAGGAAGTAGTTGGTCAGCTGCTTCTCTGAGTTGAGGATCTGCAGCTTCATCAGTGAGTACGAACAGAGTTTATAGATTCTCAGCAGACGTTTCCTCTGATACACGATATTAGATTTTGCTCAACTACCTAAACCTCGGTACATTTACTGTACTTGTACTATCTGTACTCAAAGCGGACTTAATCAATAGTTTTCTTGTAAAAATGTATGAAGTGACAAAGTGTTGTGTTGTTCAGGTACTCTGTTCGCTACCTGCTCAGGTACTCTGTTCTCTACCTGTTCAGGTACTCTGTTCACTACCTGTTCAGGTACTCTGTTCGCTACCTGCTCAGGTACTCTGTTCACTACCTGCTCAGGTACTCTATTCTCTACTCTGTACACTACCTGTACATTAAAATGTCATTACAAGTCAATGTATGATCAATAATAATCTGATATCTGATGTGTTCCATAAAACAGCAGCAGATCTTAATCTCAGTTTAAATCAATTTATAGCTCCTCCCACTGCAAACATTCATCATGAAGTCTTCATCACCACCTTCATCATCATCATCATCATCATCATCATCATCAATAACATCTACCTCAGTGACGGCTGCACCAGATATTCAGCTCCTCTCTTCATCGTCTCCTCCTCCTCTTCCTCATCTGTCTCTGAGAAGTCCAGATCTTCAAGCAGAGTTTCTAAAAGGTGAAAAGTCTGTCTCACCCTCCATATCCTGTCTCAAGTCTTTAGAGAGACGAGTACCTGAACTGACTCAAAACTACCTCAACGAGACTCTAAACTACCTCAAAGAGGCTCAAAACTACCTCAAAGAGACTCTAAACTACCTCAAAGAGACTCAAAACGTTCCTCAACGAGACTCAAAATGTTCCTCAACGAGACTCTAAACTACCTCAACGAGACTCTAAACTACCTCAACGAGACTCAAAACTTCCTCCACGAGACTCAAAACTACCTCAACGAGGCTCAAAACTACCTCAAATAGACTAAACTACCTCAACAAGACTCTAAACTACCTCGACGAGACTCAAAACTACCTTGACGAGACTCAAAACTACCTCGACGAGACTCAAAACTACCGCAACGAGGCTCAAAACTTCCTCAAAGAGATTCTAAATATTCCTCAACGAGACTCAAAACTACCTCAACAAGACTCTAAACTACCTAAACGAGACTCTAGACGTTCCTCAAAGAGACTCAAAACTACCTCAACGGGACTCAAAACGTTCCTCAGAGACTCAAAACGACCTCAATCAGACTCAAAACTACCTCAATGAGACTCAAAACGTTCCTCCAGAGACTCAAAACTACCTCAACGAGACTCAAAACGTTCCCCCAGAGACTCAAAACTACCTCAAAGAGACTCAAAACTACCTCAACGAGACTCAAAACTACCTCAACGAGACTCAAAACGTTCCTCCAGAGACTCAAAACTACCTCAAAGAGACTCAAAACTACCTCAACGAGACTCAAAACGTTCCTCCAGAGACTCAAAATGTGTTTCAAAACTACCTCAAAGAGACTCAAAACTTCCTCAACGTGACTCAAAACTTCCTCAACGAGACTCAAAACATTCCTCCAGAGACTCTAAACATTCCTCCAGAGACTCTAAACTTTCCTCAACGAGACTCTAAACCAGGGGTGTCAAACTAATTTTCACTCTGGGCCACATCAGCATCATGGTTTCCCTCAAAGGGCCGGTTGTAAATGTAAGACTGTGTATATGTAACTACTCCTAACATATTGGTAAATAACTGTCTCTGCATTTGATTATTGTTTATTCAAGTGTAAAAATATTGTACATGCAGTTATATAAATGTAAAAATATAATTAAGCACATTTCTGTTATTATAACTTAAATCCTTTTAATTTAGGGTTAATAAACCCACATTACTCTATCAAAGATCAAACTATTAAAGAAAATATCAAAGATAAATATCAAATACAAGTTATTACAATAACTTTGTTCAGCGCTTAAAATCCTTTCAAGGGTGCGTTTGCACAATCCCACGTGAAGTATTTCATGTGTTTTAAAGCCAGTTTAAAGTAGTCTTCAATGTACTCACAATACATTTCCATTCCAAGTGTACAGTAACCAGCCAAAGAGCTGCTTTCCATCTCAGAATTATGACTTTCTATCATAATTTTGAGTTAGGCCTTTCTATCTCATAACTTCGACCACGGGGATATTTTTATTATCAAGTCTAACTTTTGATACTTTTTTTTTTTATTACATTTGTTTTTTTTGGGGGGTTTTTTGGTGGCGGATTCGCGGGCCACATAAAATAACGTGGCGGGCCTTGAGTTTGAGACACCTGCTCTAAACGTTCCTCCAGAGACTCAAAACGTTCCGCCAGAGACTCTAAACGCTCCTCAACGAGACTCTAAATGTTCCTCCAGAGACTATAAACGTTCCTCCAGAGACTCTAAACGTTCCTCAACGAGACTCTAAACGTTCCTCTACGAGACTCTAAATGTTCCTCCAGAGACTCTAAACGTTCCTCCAGAGACTCTAAATGTTCCTCAACGAGACTCTAAACGTTCCTCCAGAGACTCTAAATGTTCCTCCAGAGACTCTAAATGTTCCTCAAGAGACTCTAAACGTTCCTCCAGAGACTCTAAATGTTCCTCCAGAGACTCTAAACATTCCTCCAGAGACTCTAAACGTTCCTCCAGAGACTCTAAACGTTCCTCAACGAGACTCTAAACGTTCCTCCAGAGACTCTAAACGTTCCTCCAGAGACTCTAAATGTTCCTCCAGACTCTAAACGTTCCTCAACGAGACTCTAAACGTTCCTCCAGAGACTCTAAACGTTCCTCCAGAGACTCTAAATGTTCCTCCAGAGACTCTAAACGTTCCTCCAGAGACTCTAAACATTCCTCCAGAGACTCTAAATGTTCCTCCAGACTCTAAACGTTCCTCCAGAGACTCTAAATGTTCCTCCAGACTCTAAACGTTCCTCCAGAGACTCTAAATGTTCCTCCAGAGACTCTAAACGTTCCTCAACGAGACTCTAAACGTTCCTCCAGAGACTCTAAATGTTCCTCCAGAGACTCTCTGTCTATCATCTGTCTCATGTTTGTCTTTTTGTTTTCAGAGAGTCAGAACAGACTTCTGTCTCACAGCGATGATGGTGAATCCAGTGTTACCTCCCCCTCCTCTCCTCGGCCCTCCCCTTTCAGTCCTTCCTCCTCCTCCTCCTCCTCCTCTTCCTCGTCTCCTCCTGTCAACAGACAAGGTGAGCTGGATGTCCCATGGACAATGAAACGTAAACGGTAAATACTGCCCTCTGGTGGAGAGGACAGTGTGTCCCATTTCCTCCGTATGAACTGTACAGTCTGCTGTTTACTGACATCACAGCACAGAATCAGGCCTGCAGGGTAGTCAGCAGCCTGATATGAGTTTGAGATTCACACCGGACCCTGTGGGATGCTAAGTGTGATTTATACTGAGATCTCATTGGACGAGAGCCTCAGACCCCCCAGGGCTTCCTCAGCTGCAGCTCTGAAACCATAAAACTCTGCTTCACCCGAGGTCACAGTCTGAACTTCTCTGGACTCTTGTCATAATTTAGTTTTTCATATTTGCTGATAACAAAACACGCTGCTGATAGATCCAACGTCATGTTTGGTTTGTGTGCAGCCCGTCTGTCTCTGTCCAGCCCTGAGCTGCTGTCAGAGCTGAAGAAGTCAAGGACACGCAGCCTCCGACATGTCCCCGCCCACAACGGACTGACCACCGTCTTCTGTGGACGAGGAGGAGGAGGAGGAGGAGGAGGGGGAGGACAGGTGAGCAGAGGACATCATGATGTCCCGTCCTCTTCTAAAGCTGATCACAGATCAGCTCATGTACACTAAAAGAGAATCTAAGAGTTGTGGTGGAATAAAGCTCTTCAATAGTACCGAGTGAGTCCAATAATACTGAAAGGAGAAACATTGAGGAGAGAAGTTTGTCTTTAGAGTATTTATTCTCTGCAGAGAAGACTTCACCGTCCTACAGAGTGCAGTTCCACAGGGGGGGGGGGGGGACGGGACACTCATAAGTCACATGTATGGTTCTGTTAGTGAGCTCAGTCACAGTAGAAAAGTACGAGTCAATCCTCTCATCTTCAATGTTGCTCTTCTCCTCCAGGTGTCTGGCCCCGCCCCCTCCACACCACCAGCCAATCAGAAGACTTCAACGCGAGAGTAACGGGTCGACATCTAGTCATCGTAAGGAATGAAGGATTACGTAACATAACCTTTGACCTGTGAGGAGATTATAATGAGAAACGCGCTGCTTGACATCAAATCTTTAGTTTGAATCTTTTGCACATAAAAGACTTTCAGCTGTTTTTATCGTACATTTAGACTTTTACTGACTGGAGTTTGAATGCATTTGTGTTATTGATACGATGAATATTAATGAAGATGAGAACATGATGTGATCGGCTTTACAGCGACACAAACAGAAATAAAACACGTTTAAACATTTAGAAGAATTATAGAAGTTTATTAATTGTGTAACATTTTCAACTCCTGAGGTCATTGATCATCACCGAGAGACCAAGAGTCCGATCAGCTCCTCACTGTCATGAAACGTTTAGTCTGAACAAATGGATTCAAAACAGAAAATACAAAGTCAACATAAACCCAACAAAAGATTATTTAAAGAGAAGGACACTAAAATACAAGAATGTTTCACTAAAAGAGAACAATAACAAAAACATTTATGAAAACAATACTGGGAACACAAATTATGCTAACTAACTAACTAACTAACTATGTAACTAACTGTAACTAAATAACTATCTAACTAACTAGGTAACTAACTAACTATCTATGTAACTAACTATCTAACTAACTATCTATGTAACTAACTATGTAACTAACTAACTAACTATCTAACTATCTAACTAACTAACTATCTAACTAACTAACTATGTAACTAACTAACTATGTAACTAACTAACTAACTAAATAACTATGTAACTAACTAACTATCGAACTAACTATGTAACTAACTAACTATGTAACTAACTAACTATGTAACTAACTAAATAACTATCTAACTAACTATGTAACTAACTGACTATGTAACTAACTATGTAACTACCTATCTAACTAACTATCTAACTAACTATGTAACTAACTAACTATGTAACGAACTAACTAACTATGTAACGAACTAACTATGTAACGAACTAACTATGTAACGAACTAACTAACTATCTATCTGACTAACTATGTAACTAACTAAGTAACTAACTAACTTACTATGTAACTAACTAACTATGTAACTAACTATGTAACTAACTAACTATGTAACTAACTAACAATGTAACTAACTATGTAACTAACTAACTAACAATGTAACTAACTAAATAACTATCTAACTAACTAGGTAACTAACTATCTATGTAACTAACTATGTAACAACCTAACTATGTAACTAACTAACTATCTAACTAACTATCTAACTATGTAACTAACTATGTAACTAACTAACTATGTAACTAACTAACTATCTAACTAACTATGTAACTAACTAACTATGTAACTAACTAACTATGTAACTAACTAACTATCTAACTAACTATGTAACTAACTATGTAACGAACTAACTAACTATGTAACTAACTAACTAAATATGTAACTAACTAACTATGTAACTATCTAACTATCTATCTAACTATGTAACTAACTAACTAACTAACTATGTAACTAACTAACTATGTAACTAACTAACTATGTAGCTAACTATGTAACTAACTAACGAACTAACTATGTAACTAACTAACTAACGAACTATGTAACTAACTATGTAACTAACTAACTATGTAACTAACTATGTAACTAACTAACTAACTAACTATGTAACTAACTATGTAACTAACTAACTATGTAACTAACTAACTATGTAACTAACTAACTACGTAACTAACTAACTAACTAACAATGTAACTAACTATGTAACTAACTAACTAACCATCTCTGATTTAAGATGGTCTCTGGTGTCGGATGTGAATGTTCTTGAACTTTCTGTCGACGCGAGGATGGATTAATGAACAGGTCTACGGGACACACGGGTCAACTACAAACAGACCAAAGACACAACTACAAAGAGACCAAAGACAACTACGAAGAGTTGTAGGAGACTCTTTCCATGATATCAATGTGAGAGAAGGTCATAAAAACAACACAGCTATCGCGACATGGGGGGAACTAGCTTGGCGATGACGTGTGGATGCGTTGGTGGACTTTAAGGTTGCTAATTCGAGAAAAGGTTTTCCCACATTTGTCGCACCAGTACGGTTTCTCTCCAGTGTGAACATGTTGGTGGACAGTAAAGTTACTCTGCGAAGCAAAACCTTCCCCGCATTCCCGCATGAACACGGTGTCTTATCAAGTTTGCTGGGGCTGTGAAAGATTTCTCACATTGGTTACAACGGTATGGTTTCTCTCCGGTGTGAATATGCAGGTGGACCTTTAACTCAGATGATATTGTGAAAGCTTTCCCACATTGGTCACAGATGTGAGGTTTCTCTCCTGTGTGAATGCGTTGATGGACTTTCAGGTAGCCTGAACAATTGAAAGCTTTCCCACACTGGTCACAGCTGTGAGGTTTCTCTCCAGTGTGAATAAGTTGATGGATTGTTAGCCTACTCTTACACAGGAAAGCTTTCCCACATTGCTCACAGCTGTACGGTTTCTCTCCAGTGTGACTGCGTTGATGGAGTTTCAGGTCGCCTGAACGATTGAAAGCTTTCCCACATTGCTCACAGCTGTACGGTCTCTCTCCAGTGTGAATGCGTTGATGGATTGTTAGCTGACTCTTCCACGGGAACCCTTTCCCACATTGGTCACAGATGTGAGGTCTCCGTCCGCTGTCAAGCTGTGCAAATCCAGAAGTTGTGGAGGATCCTCCCCATTTCTGTAGCAACAGACAGACAGACATAAGAACACACTTAGTCACTTAATCAAAAGTACACCAGCGTTCATCTGTATCCGTCAGATCCTGAACACTGACCTGAACACCGCTGCTGTCAGAGGACGGTCCTGCTGCTGCTCCTCTGTTGCTGCTCCTGTGGTCCGGGTTCCGCTGGTCCTCCTCCAGTCCGGTCTTGTCGTGCTCCTGGTCCTGGTTTCTGTTTCAGAAAACGAGTTTGACGGATAAGTAAAAAAACTCTGGAGTTACCTCCTAGTGTGGACGGACGTAAACGGATACGTTTATAAACGATGACGTAGACACCCGCTTTCGCTACTTGATTAGTTGTTAGCAGTCACGACGTGTCCTTCCCTGATTGGTCACGCCGCTATCACATGACCCTTTTCCTTGAAGATATCACAAACAACAACAGCCCTGATTATCGACTACCAGGTTAATTCAACATGGAGAACTGATTACAGGTGTTGCTGACCTTGTTGTCTTTACTAGCAGCTGTTGTTCAGTTAAAGTCTGCATTGTTACGGAGGAAGCAGCTGTTAATGGAGCGATCAGTGACCAGCGTGACCAGCGGAGGGATCAGATCTACGGAGACGTCTCAAGTCACGGTTAGTGGCTTTGAGGACGATGGACACAAAACGGAGGATTTCCTGTCCTTATTAATGCTTATTTTGTTCTGCACATCTATTGTGAAGTCCACACATAAACTGTAAAAGAACAAAGCAGTAAATGCTCTCCAGTAGGACAGAGACTTCAGCCTCCAGCAGAGCTACGAGTGAGAACAGACGAGGGAACGAGTGAGAGACGTGTGTTGACCTCATTTATGGATCATAATCTAGTAAAGTATTATGTGTGAGTGTTAATATTAATGTAAATATGATGTGTGAGAGATAAAGACCTGCAGTGCTGTAACTAAGTCTGAAATATAAAACTTTCCAGGAAATGTCTGTTTGAGTTCATAGAGGAAGATTTTAAGTATCAAGCACGACCTTTCATTATTAAAGACTACTTTATTAGTCTGTCGTATTATTTTAACTAAGCAAACAATCTACTTCCTGTTTACACCGTCACCATGACGCCCAGAGTACTGAAGAGTTGTTAATTCAGTTTTCTGCTGTGATACCCGGAGCTCTTTCACCAGAGAGGAGCTCATGAACATCAGGGGAACAACTCCAGCGGACTTAGTCCCAACTTTTCTGCTAACTTCTGTGGAACTACTGGACATTCTAGTCAAAGGTGGTCTCACCTTAACTCATGCAGTGAAACGCCGTAGGAGAGGGAAACGGGCCGGCGCGCTCGCCGACCAGATACTGTGTGGAGTGGACCAACCCGGACTCTCTAGTTATTGTCCTTGGTGACTTTAACAAAGGAAACCTCAGCCATGAACTCCCTAAATACAGACCGTTCATTAAATGCTCAACCAGAGAGGAGAACATTCTAGATCACTGTTACACAACAATCAGCGGGGCCTATCACGCCGTCCCTCGTGCTGCACTGGGACTCTCTGACCACGTCATGGTCCATCTGATTCCTGCTTACAGGCAGAAACTAAAGCTCTGCAAACCTGTGGTGAGGAAATTCAAGAAGTGGACCAGTGAAGCTCTAGAGGACCTTCGGGCGTGCTTGGACTGTACAGACTAGGATGTCTTCAGGACTGCTACCAACAGTCTGGATGAGTATACAGAGGCTGTAACGTCATACATCAGCTTCTGTGAGGACAGCTGTGTTCCAACAAGCACCAGATGAGTTACAACAACGACAAACCCTGGTTTACAGCAGAACTCAGACAGCTAAGGCTGCAGAAAGATCAGGCTTTTAGGAGTGGGGACAATGACTTGTATAAAGAGTCAAAGTACAGGTTTAGTAAGGCGGTGAGAGACGCTAAACGACGGTACTCTGAGAAACTGAATCACCAGCTCTCAGCAAATGGCTCTGCTTCTGTCTGGAGAGGCCTCAGACAGATCACCAGCTACAAGCCTAAGACCCCCCACTCCATGAACGACCTCCGCCTGACAGACGAGCTGAACGAGTTCTACTGTCGCTTTGATGGACAATGGGACAGTCCTGACTCCATCCCCCACAGCTCCATCAACCAGCCCCAGAACACCAGCCCCCCCCTCCCCCAGCCCAGCAGGGGCCCATGCCTCTGTACCACCGATCCCAGTGTCCCCCCCACCCCCCTCCCCAGTGACGACTCTCTCTATTCTGGAGAGTGACGTCAACAGGCTCTTTAAAAAACAGAACCCCCGCAAAGCAGCCGGCCTGGACTCTGTGTCCCCCTCCACCCTGAAGCATTGTGCTGATCAGCTGTCTCCGGTGTTCACAGACATCTTCAACACCTCCCTGGAGACATGTCACATACCAGCCTGCTTCAAGGCCTCCCTCATCATCCCCGTCCCCAAAAAACAAGGATCACGGGACTCAATGACTACAGGCCCGTCGCCCTGACCTCTGTGGTCATGAAGTCCTTTGAACGCCTAGTCCTGTCTCACCTTAAAACCCTCACCGACCCACTCCTGGACCCCCTGCAGTTCGCCTACAGAGCCAACAGGTCTGTAGACGACGCAGTCAACTTGGCCCTTCATTTCATCCTCCAGCACCTGGACTCCCCAGGAACCTACGCCAGGATCCTGTTTGTGGACTTCAGCTCTGCCTTCAACACCATCATCCCGTCTCTGCTGCATGACAAGCTCTCTCAGCTGCAGGTGCCCGACTCCACCTGCAAGTGGATCACAGACTTCCTGTCTGACAGGAAGCAGCACGTCAAGCTGGGAAAGCACGTCTCAGCCTCCAGGACCATCAGCACCGGTTCCCCCCAAGGCTGCGTTCTTTCCCCTCTGCTCTTCTCCCTGTACACCAACAGCTGCACCTCCAGTCACCAGTCCGTCAAGCTCCTGAAGTTCGTGGATGACACCACCCTCATTGGACTCATCTCTGGTGGGGATGAGTCCGCCTACAGGTGGGAGACTGGCCATCTGGTGACCTGGTGCGGTCTGAACAACCTAGACCTCAACGCTCTAAAGACAGTGGAGATGGTTGTGGATTTCAGGAAGAACGCAGCCCCACCTGCCCCCATCACTGTGTGTCTCCCCCCATCACCCTGTGTCACTCCCCCGTTGACGCTGTGGAGTCCTTCCGCTTCCTGGGCTCCATCATAACCCAGGACCTCAAGTGGGAGCTGAACATCAGCTCCATCACCAAGAAGACTCAGCAGAGGATGTACTTCCTGAGGCAGCTGAAGAAATTCAACCGTCACTTTGAAAGACAATGGAGCAGTCCTGACTCCCCCCTCCCCCATGACCACCAGCCCCCCCCCCCCCCCCCAACTCAGCAGGGGCCCATACGTCTGCCCCCCCCTCCCCCCTCCCCACCACAATGATGTCTCTCTCCAGGATGTTTAAAAGACAGAACCCCCGCAAACCAGCCGGCCAGGACTCTGTCTCCCCCCCACCTGAAGCATTATGCTGATCAGCTGTCTCCAGTGTTCACAGACATCTTCAACACCTCCATGGAGACCACCTACCAGCTTCAACACCTCCACCATCACCCCCGTCCACAAAGAACAAGGATCACAGGACTTCATGACTACAGACCCGTCACCCTGACCTCTGTCCCACCTCAAAACCCTCCCAGACCCTCTCCTGGACCCCAGACCCTCTCCTGGACCCCCGACCAGCTCTGGAGATAGTTAGTTAACTAACCATCAGAAACACAAAGTTATGAATTCAACATGTTTACATTTATATCTAGTAGCAAATAAATAAACCAGAGAACTATCAATTACCTGTTAACGTTCACACCCCCCCCCCCTCCTGGTTCTTGTCCTGGTCCTGGTCCTGGTCCTGGTCCTGGTCTCTTGGGTCCAGCAGGTCTCCTCTCTGACTGCTCTCCTGGACTCACGCTGGAATAACTTGTCCATTCAAGTCTCGCGGAGTCTCCGTGTTCTCGCGGTCACTCCCTCTGAACTGACCCTCCGGTAAGCCCCGCCCCCTTAGTTACTGTTGCTACGGCCGCGATAAGTTGTGAAACAAAATGGCTGCTTGACTTCAGCTTCAGTGCAGAAACCAAGATGGAGGTCTTTGTTTATCTGACTTTATAACTTTATTTAAGTTGTGAATGTTGTTGTTATTTATTGTTATTGTTATTATTATTAATATGATGTTATATAAACGTCATCTCCTCTCTGACGGAGCTCTGACTCCTTATATGGTACGAACACGTGACGTGATCACGTGACACGGGGGCGTGGTCTGTGAGGCTCTGGGGGTGTGTGCGTGTGTGTGTGCGTGTGTGCGTGCAGCGCTCCAGGTGAACCCGCTCAATCTCAGGTTACAACTTCACGAACCCAGAGAGAACCCCAGAGAGAAGACACGCTGACGCGCGGAGAAGGTGCAGACCTCCTGCTGTGAGGTAACACTGGTCGCCACCACACTTCTTACTTCATTAACGTGATTAATTAAATGACATGTGATAAAGAACGTTTAGGCTTTTGCCACATCAAATACAATGTAATAGAACCAAAACGAATGATGGAAAAAGTGCAAATAAAATGTATAAATCCTCTTTAATCAGAAACCATGTTTAAGGTTATTGTTGAGATGCTTCAGCATCATAATCACCGTCAGTATATCAATTTCTGTCTTACTTTGATTTTCTCTCTTTTTAGTACAAAACGTGTAAATATAGTCTCCAGCTGCTGACTGGTCACATTTAATCTGACAACATTAAACACATTTCATTTAATTTCATTTTTAGACAAAGTACTTAACGTACATACAGGTACCTCTTATTAAGTTCAGTACTGAACGTACTTAGTCACGTTAACTGGTAGAACTGTACGTGTTGTTTCCCTCCTGACCTCAAGGTGGCGACGTTTCTTTCCCTTTACACTGACAAGCCTGACCGGAAATAACCTTAACCCGGAAGTGTTGCTGTTTCATTGTGATCTCTGGCTCGCGGCGGGATAGGCGAGCCGCTACGTTTAAGCTCACGAGCGTGTTTCTCCGTTTTTTTAGGCAGCTGAAGCCGCACGCGCTCAGGTAAACTCTTCGGTAACGTTTATCTGACAACCGGAAATCAAAGAGGTCGCGAGCTGAAGCGCGTTTTTTTAGCCCCGAACAGTTACAGCTAACAGTTAGCACGCTGTGCTAGCCAGCTAGTTAGCTAGTGTTAGGCTGACTGTTAGCTTTAGCATTAGCTCACTTCACTGTTTGTTTCTGTTTATTTGTGGTTTCACTCACTTTGTGTCTTTAGTTCAGTTAGTTTATAATGAGTCATCGCTAATGGCGCTGAGCAGAAGCTAACAGGCTAGCTACCAGCTATGCTAATATATTAATATGTGTCGCTACATTACATAATAGTATCTTTTATATATCAATATTACTCCTCATATAAGATGTCAAATCAAAGCAGTACTTTACTAATATTAGTAGTATTAGTATTTTATTATGTTAGTATTTACATGTTCTCCACTAAACATCAGAGGTACATATTGTACTTTTTACTGTACTACATCTCAGAGGTACATGTACTTTTTACTGTACTACATCTCAGAGGTACATGTACTTTTTACTGTACTACATCTCAGAGGTACATATTGTACTTTTTACTGTACTACATCTCAGAGGTACATATTGTACTTTTTACCGTACTATTACTGGACTATCTGTACTGTACTTCCTGTTTGTCTTTAGTCCAATGGGAGACAGTGATGACGAGTTCGACAGGAGGAGGCGGGACAAGTTCAGGAGAGAGAGGAGTGACATGGAGCGGTCAAGAGAGAGAGAGGAGAGGAGGAGAGACGACTGGCCTGACAGGTACACACACACACACACAACTCATCATAGCACACCTGTGTGTGTGTGTGTTTTAACAGTGTGTGTGTTCAGGGACTGGGACCGCGGCAGAGAGAGGAGGCGGGACTACGATCGCGGTCGCAGAGAGAGGTTTTCTCCCCCTCGACACATCAGCCCTCAGCACAAACGCATGAGGAGAGAGTGGTGAGTGTGTGTGTGAGTGTGTGTCTGTGTGTGTGTGTGTGTGTGTTTATACTAAACTGGTGATCATGACGTTCCAGGGAGGACCACCGGGAGCCGTACCGTTACGACATGCCTATGCCGTACGGAGGAGGAGGCGGGGCTCCGTTTCCGGGGGCGGGGCCTCAGGGCTGGCACCCTGACCTCCCTCACCTTCACCCACACCACGGGGGTCACCCGCTGCAGGGCAGGTGAGCTCACTGTCAGCTGTGAGACGGGTTATAAACCGTTGGAAAAGACTGCTTCTCTAACGATCCACATCCCTAACGGTGACGGGATATTATGGTCTGTAGCAGACACTCCTCCAGACACAGTGTGAGTGGGCCTCATGTTTTATGTACATGAAATGTGACACTACTGTTGGTAACGTGAAGATAAAATGTGTCTCAGGTTGGGCATGGTGGATCCAGACCTCCCTCCTCCTGGTCCCCCCACCATGAGGACCTTTAAGGTGAGTCACGCCTCCTTTAGGAAGCAGCGATGACACTGAAGCGTCTCTGATTGGTTCCTCAGCGTCTCCTCGTGTCTCCTGCAGGACTTCCTGTTAAACATGGAGGACAGCGTGGACGAGACGGAGTCGGTGAAGCGCTACAATCAGTACAAGCTGGACTTCAGGAGGCAGCAGCTGCAGGACTTCTTCCTCCAGCACAAGGACCAGGAGTGGTTCCGGTCCAAGTACCACCCGGATGACATCACGGCCAGGAGGGCGGAGTCTCTGGCCGCCCTAAAGACGCGTCTGGGCGTCTTCCTCTTCCTGATGGACAACAGCTGGCTGGAGGAGCTGTCGCTGGACATGGAGCACGCCCCCCCCATCATCAAGCTGCTGGACGCAGGTAGAGACAGACGGGCAGTGAGACGGGTTATATACTGAGCAGTGAGACGGGTTATAAACTGAGCAGTGAGACGGGTTATATACTGAGCAGTGAGACGGGTTATAAACTGAGCAGTGAGACGGGTTATAAACTGAGCAGTGAGACGGGTTATATACTGAGCAGTGAGACGGGTTATAAACTGGGCAGTGAGACGGGTTATAAACTGAGCAGTGAGACGGGTTATAAACTGGGCAGTGAGACGGGTTATAAACTGGGCAGTGAGACGGGTTATAAACTGGGCAGTGAGACGGGTTATAAACTGAGCAGTGAGACGGGTTATAAACTGAGCAGTGAGACGGGTTATAAACTGAGCAGTGAGACGGGTTATAAACTGGGCAGTGAGACGGGTTATAAACTGGGCAGTGAGACGGGTTATAAACTGAGCAGTGAGACGGGTTATAAATAACTTCATATTCTAGTTTGCTGCTGTCACTTGGCAGGGTTTTCTGGGTAATGAAGTCCTCCTACTGTCTCACCCTCTGTCCTGTCTTTCTCTGCAGCGGTGATAAAGATGGAGGGAGGCACAGACTTAGACCTGCAGGTCCTGGAGGTGCCGACTGCTGCAGCTGGTGGGGAGACGAGCAGCAGCAGTAGTGGAGGAGGAGGAGGAGGAGGTCCACCAGGAAGTGGAGGAGAGAAGAGTCAAGGAGATCTCACCGGAGGAAACGTGAGCCGTCAGACCGACTCGGAGAAAACGGGGAGTCGGAAAGAGGAGACGACCGGAGAGACGAAAGTCTCTGATAAGGTGAGAAAGATCAATAACATCCTGAACCCTTCTTCTACTCTCTGTGATGAACTCTTCTTCTACTCTCTGTGATGAACTCTTCTTCTACTCTCTGTGATGAACTCTTCTTCTACTCTCTGTGACGAGCTCTTCTTCTACTCTCTGTGACGAGCTCTTCTTCTACTCTGTGACGAGCTCTTCTTCTACTCTGTGACGAGCTCTTCTCTCTGTGACGAGCTCTTCTCTCTGTGACGAGCTCTTCTACGGTCTGTGACGAGCTCTTCTTCTACTCTCTGTGACGAGCTCTTCTACTCTCTGTGAGGAACTCTTCTTCTACTCTCTGTGACGAGCTCTTCTACTCTCTGTGACGAGCTCTTCTACTCTCTGTGACGAGCTCTTCTTCTACTCTCTGTGACGAGCTCTTCTACTCTCTGTGAGGAACTCTTCTTCTACTCTCTGTGAGGAACTCTTCTTCTACTCTCTGACGAGCTCTTCTTCTACTCTCTGTGACGAGCTCTTCTACTCTCTGTGAGGAACTCTTCTTCTACTCTCTGTGAGGAACTCTTCTTCTACTCTCTGACGAGCTCTTCTTCTACTCTCTGTGACGAGCTCTTCTACTCTCTGTGAGGAACTCTTCTTCTACTCTCTGTGAGGAACTCTTCTTCTACTCTCTGACGAGCTCTTCTTCTACTCTCTGTGACGAGCTCTTCTACTCTCTGTGACGAGCTCTTCTACTCTCTGTGAGGAACTCTTCTTCTACTCTCTGTGAGGAACTCTTCTTCTACTCTCTGACCAGCTCTTCTTCTACTCTCTGACGAGCTCTTCTTCTACTCTCTGTGACGAGCTCTTCTACTACTCTCTGTGACGAGCTCTTCTTCTACTCTCTGTGACGAGCTCTTCTTCTACTACTCTGTGACGAGCTCTTCTTCTACTACTCTGTGACGAGCTCTTCTTGTTCAGGACGGTGAAGAGGAGGCCAAGCAGAATGGAGAGAAGAAGGATGAAGGAGAGGAAGGAGAGGAAGGGGAAGAGGAAGACGAGGAGGGGGAGAAGAAAGATGAGGAGGAGGAGGAGGAGGAGGAGGAGGAGGAGGAGGAGGAGGAAGAAGAGAAGACGACGACGACGAAGAAAGTGAGTTGTTTTTCTTCATCATGCTTGATTTACTGATGACGGTGCTGTTTCTAAACCCCGCCCCCTTTTCCCTCTCAGGACAGGAAGAGGAAACGCAGCGTGTCCGTCGACAGCGGAGAGGGCAGCGCCTCCGAGTCTGACTCCTCCCACTCTGACGGAGAGAAGGAGGAAGATGAGAAGGAGGAAGAGGAGGACGGCGAGGACGGTAAATGTATTATTATTATTATTACCAGATAAATAATATAAAAACAAAATGTTAGCAACTCTAAAAGCAAGTGTGTGTGTGTGTGTGTGTGTGTGCGTGTGTGTGTGTGTGTGTGTGTGTGTGTGTGTGTGTGTGTGTGTGTGTGTGTGTGTGTCTCAGAGCGTCGTAAAGACCGAGGGAAGGAGAGAGAAAAGGAGGCTCCAGCTAAGCCCCGCCCCCTCCACCTCACCACGTCTTTGTTCATCCGGAGCATCCCGCCGGAGGTGTCCAAGGAGGAGATCACTGCTGTGAGAGCACACACACACACACGTTAGAACACACACACACGCACGTTCACACAGACATGCGTTAGAACACACGCTCACACACACATCTGTACCAACGTGTGTGTGTGTGTAGTTGTGTCGTAGGTACCCCGGTTTCCTGCGGGTGGCGCTGTCGGACCCTCAGCCTGAGAGGAGGTGAGAAGTGACTCCTTTGTGTTTACTGTTAATGAGATGTTAGCATGCTAACGTTACTAGCTCTCCTCCTGTTGATTAAACACTGTGTGTGTGTGTCAGGTTCTTCAGGAGGTGCTGGGTGACATTTGACCGCAGTGTGAACATAAAGGAGACGTGCTGGAACCTTCAGAACATCAGGGTACAAATACATGAAGTACTCAGTAAACAGTATACAGTACTTGATGTCCCTGCAGTATACAGTACTTGATGTCCCTGCAGTATACAGTACTACATTGTGTCTCCGTCTCGTCCTCAGCTCAGAGACTGTGAACTGTCTCCGGTGGTGAACAGAGATCTGTGCCGACGGGTTCGTACCGTTAACGGTCTGACGCACCACAGACCGGTGGTGAGGAACGACATCCGTCTGTCGGCCCGACTCGTCCACAGTCTGGACCAGAAGGGGGCGCTGTGGGCCGGACAGGTACCCGTCCCACCCGTCCCACCCGTCCCACCCGTCCCAGGTTTCTGTGGCTCTGACTCGTTGTGTGTTGCAGATGGAGACCAACCCCATCCTGAAGAACATCACAGACTACCTCATCGAGGAGGTGAGCGCCGAGGAGGAGGAGCTTATGGGGGCCTCGGGGGGCGGAGTCGATGATGCCAAAGACCCCGCCTCCTCAGAGGTTACCGTGGAGACGGACGACAAGCTGCTGAAGGTGGGAGGAGCCTCCGTCTGTTTGACTGTTGGTTACATGGTTACACATGGTTTATTAATGTGTGTCTGTGTGTGTCTCTCTCTCTCTCTCTCTCTGTCTCTGTCTCTGTCTCTGTGTGTGTGTAGGTGCTGGACAGGCTGCTGCTCTACCTGCGTCTCGTCCACTCGGTGGACTACTATAACTTCTGTGAGTACCCTGCTGAGGACGAGATGCCTCACCGCTGTGGACTGGTCCACGTACGAGGACCTCTCCCCGTGGCCAAGATCACTGCAGCAGAGGGTACGTCGTGATGTCGCTGTGTGTGTGCTCTCTGATTGGACCGTGATGATGTCGCTGTGCTGTGATTGGACCGTGATGATGTCGCTGTGCTGTGCCGTGATGATGATGATGTCACTGTGCTCTGATTGGACAGTGAGCGAGCATCAGAAGATGTGTGAGGAGCGTCTGGCTCCTCTTCTTTCTGCTTCAGAGACTCTGAGTGAAGACGACGCTGCTAGACTGGGGAGGAAGGACCCGGAACAGGAGGTACAGCACCTCTTTACCTGTCTGTCTGTTCACCTGTCTGTCTGTTTACCTGTCTGTCTGTTCACCTGTCTGTCTGTTTACCTGTCTGTCTGTCCACCCGTCTGTCTGTTCACCCGTCTGTCTGTCCACCTGTCTGTCTGTTCACCCGTCTGTCTGTTCACCCGTCTGTCTGTTTACCTGTCTGTCTGTTTACCTGTCTGTCTGTCCACCCGTCTGTCTGTTCACCCGTCTGTCTGTCCACCTGTCTGTCTGTTCACCCGTCTGTCTGTTTACCTGTCTGTCTGTCCACCCGTCTGTCTGTTCACCCGTCTGTCTGTCCACCTGTCTGTCTGTTCACCCGTCTGTCTGTTCACCCGTCTGTCTGTTTACCCGTCTGTCTGTCCACCCGTCTGTCTGTTCACCCGTCTGTCTGTCCACCCGTCTGTCTGTTCACCCGTCTGTCTGTCCACCAGTCTGTCTGTTCACCCGTCTGTCTGTTCACCCGTCTGTCTGTTTACCCGTCTGTCTGTTCACCTGTCTGTCTGTTTACCTGTCTGTCTGTTCACCTGTCTGTCTGTTTACCTGTCTGTCTGTCCACCCGTCTGTCTGTTCACCCGTCTGTCTGTCCACCCGTCTGTCTGTTCACCCGTCTGTCTGTCCACCCGTCTGTCTGTTCACCCGTCTGTCTGTTCACCCGTCTGTCTGTTCACCCGTCTGTCTGTTCACCCGTCTGTCTGTTCACCCGTCTGTCTGTTTTCCCGTCTGTCTGTTTACCCGTCTGTCTGTTCACCCGTCTGTCTGTTCACCCGTCTGTCTGTTTACCCG
>NW_027466583.1:735000-795000 GCF_050575085.1 Anarhichas minor
CTGTGTGTGTGCGTGTGTGACTGTGTGTGTACATGACTGTGTGTGTGTGTGTGGATGTGTGACTTCGTGTATGTGTGACTGTGTGTGTGTGTGTGTGTGTGTGACTGTGTGTTCTCAGGTGTGTGTGTGTTGTGTGTTCTGTTGGCATGACCTGGACAACAGTGAGTACGACTGCTGGCCTCTGGACAAACCCAACGAGTACAACATGATGGACTGTGGAGGTACCGAGCTTCATCTTCATCTTCGTCTTCACCATCCAGAATTATAGAGAAGAGAGTTTACTATGATGTCATGTTTAAACTTTGTGTTCCTCATGAACGTTACTGTCTGGAGAGAAACATTCAAATAACACATTTATGAATGAAGTCTGGTTAAGAGATGATACATCTGTGTACTGAAGGTAGTAAAAGTATATTATTATCTGTCTGTCTGTCTGTCTCTGTGTCTCTGGTCCAGGTCTAGAGATGTCCTGGGTGGTCCGCCCTCCAGAGACGGTGAAGAGCGGTGAGTTCTTCAGCGTCTCGTACTCGGTGACGGCCTCGGACTCTTTCTACCAGTGGGCTGTAGAAAACCACATCTTCACTCACAGGTTAGTACGTCTCTTCTACTGGTCTACAGGTGACGTACTGGGTTCAAACAGGACCAGCTCACCTGAGCTGTGCTCACACGGAATGACAAGCTAATCTTATACAGTCAAAGTACGCAAATGTACGCAATCGGACGCAAATGTACATGAATGGACGCCAATGGAAGCGAATGGACGCCAATGGACGCCAATGGACGCCAATGGACGCCAATGAAAGCGAATGGAAGCGAATGGACGCGAATGGAAGCGAATGGAACTAACAGCTAAATAGTTTATTTTGTGTTCTGTAGTAACCCTTCCTCCTCTCCGGAACGTTGAGATGAGATCAAATTCAAATAAGTGTCTTTTGTGTTTGGTGTGAACACAGCGTTACTCGTCTCTACTCTGAACCGGTCTGGTGTGTGTGTGTGTGTGTGTGTGTGTGTTTAGCTCCATATCAAACGCCGAAGCAGCTCGGAGGTTTTGTGAACAGCTCGACTGTCCGTCCAACTGGAAAGACGCTGACGGAGAAAACTGCTGCATCCATCACGCTAACATCCACTCCTGTCCTCTGGGTCACATGGTACACTTTGAGTCCTCAGTCTGTGTTGGTGGATAAACAATGGATTACAATTAAAGCACAATTTATGATATTTAAATCATAATTAGATGCCATTAAAATGATTAATAATACCATTACAATCGAATCAGGTTTGTTCTGGAGCAGCTTTCTTTACGATATTAATACGTTTTTACATACCTGCTACTTTTGTAATGTATTTTATTGTATCGTGTTGTACTGTAAAGTTTACTGTAGAATTTTATTGATTAATAATATTAGGCCAATAAATTGTAATAACCTGCTCAGGGACTACAAACAGAAATGAGCTTCTAGCTAACTGCAATATTTACATTGAGGGGGCAAGACAATAAAGTAAAATAATAAATACATTTAAATTAAATTAAAAATAAATACATTTAAATTAAATAAACTTATTAGAATTCATAACAACATACCTTCCCTGAAATACAGGAGGATTTCAATAACATTTATCACTCGGATACAATTGGTGGATATTTAATCTCAAATGTAAAATCTGATTCAGTAACCAGTAACTCCACCGGTCAGATCATTTCGTGGATAAAACATAAAAAATATTTCCTTTCAAAATGTAGCACAGGAAATGTAGAAAGTCTAAATAGATTTTAAAAAATGATTTTAAAACTGAAATTAACCAACTTTCAGACGGAGAGCATCTGTGGTCCGTGGATACCCGACGACGGGAAGATCTTCACTCACACCATCTCCACCTCCGGCAAGATGACCCAGAACAACTGGACCGCCAAGGTAACACCAGTCCAGTAATGGTTTCAGACGGGGCCAAGCTCTCAGCAAAAAACTACACAAAAGTCGTAAAAAGATACGGTCAAAATGGAAGAAACCTCAGTTTTGGGGGTGATTCAAAAATCCTTGTTTGAATGTTTTAATATTTTCATCTGCAGAAAATATCAACACAAAGCAAAATCTTTAGAGTCCCGAGACCAAATAGAATGGTGATTTTGAGGAATTCTTCCTGAATGTAATGTACTACAAAGCATAAAAACTAAATTGAATATTTTATATCTTTACTTTATATCATCAATGTTTCCAACTCTCCTTCTTAAGCTCTTAACGTCTTTAGCGATTCATGCTAAATTGTACACAATAGCAAAAAGCAAAAGATTTCAGATCCAACCAATCGGCTTCAGATCCTCTGATGTTACATTTCTGCCTTCACATACTTGGCTGTTGTTCCCTAAGTGACCAGGTAAACCCTGAACCCTGAACTCGGTCCCACAGGTGGTTCTGTTCCACGCCGGCTTGACGTCGCTCATCGCTCACATACGAGTCGGTCGCATGCAGGTTGCTCTGGAGGCTAAGAGCACCGTGCAGCCGGCTGTAGGTAGGTTGTGTTGGTGTTTGTTGACCCCCTTTAGTCTCTCTGTTTGTATTACTTTAAACCAATCACAATGGTAGGTAGGCTTATACCCAAAGTCTGCGTCCAGTTAGTCAGACTAGTTGACCATCTACTTCCTAGCATGACTATAGCAACAGTTACAATGAGGGGTCATGTGACCAAAAAGGTAGCTCAAAGCTAAAGTCTTGGCAGCAAAAGTAGTTTGTTTAGTTTATAAAGAAATCCTCTCGTTAAGACCTTGGTGTAATCGTCATTTATACGGATCTGGATTCCGACGGTCGCCCTTATAGCCCTCTAGGTCTGCTCCTGGCACCCCAAGGAAGGCGTTCAAGAGGAGTACTGATCAGATGCCAAAACCATCTCAACCGACTACGGTTCTCCTCCAAGTTCCTCCTGAATATCTGAGGTCCTCACCTTGTCTTTAAGGTGGAGTCAAGACGTTCTTTCAACTGTTTTGGCGGTCCACAATCTCATTTATTTGGATTATAACCTAGGAATCAGGACCACAGGGGGACAGTTGGAAGGTGGATTGGCTGCTAATTCGAGACCTCCAACCATTGAAGCTCAGCTGATGAGGTTACATGTGGTAAAGACATGGACTGTATAAGAAGTGGACATAGTCGTTGTGATGTCTCTCGTTGGATTGTGGACGTTTTGAAGCCTCGAGTTCAGCGTTTTGGCCGTCGCCATCTTGTTTTTTTGCAACCAGTGAACAGGAAGTGATCATATCTGGACTGAGGAGGAGTGACGTAGAGACGCCGTATACGTCTGTTAGACACCTGTCAATCACTGTGTAGCCCCGCCCTAAAGCATCCCCTGCTTTATGGTCTGTTTGACTCTAAATGGACCATAATGTACTAAATGAACATCATGCTGTATTGAAGAAGACTTGAAACTAGAGATTGAGACCATAAACTCATGTTTACAATGTTTACTGAGGTAATAAATCAAGAGAGAAGTAGAGTCATTTTCTCATAGACTTCTAACCAGAGGAGTCGCCCCCTGATGGTCAGTGGAGAGAATGCAGCTTTAACACATGAAGCACTGACTTCACTCTTCAGAACCGGAGGTTGCCGCCTGATTATAACCGAGGACGGACTCAGGACCACAGGTGAAAGTTGGAAGGTAGATTGGCCGCTAATTGAAGACCTCCCCATCTTCAGCTGGATGTGCACTGGTTCTTGTTCGGCCCCCAAGAACTCCAACCTGAAGGAGGCCACCTATGTCTTAGAATAAAGTTTAAGGTCTCCATTAAGGTCAGAAATGGTTTAGGTATCAGTCTTTGGGTGTGAGGCTACATGTGGGTACCTTTGGTGTGGTGAAGGTTCTCTTTTTCCTCCCCTTCATAAGTGTGCGGTGACGGCGTCTGTGAGGAGGCGGAGTTTTGTTCCACCTGTCCGGCGGACTGCGGTGAATGCCCGATGACCCCGACCACCAAGCTGGCCATCGGCCTGCCGCTCAGCCTGCTCTGCCTCTGCTTTGTACTGACCGCTGTGGTGAGGACTCACACAAAACACAACAAAAAATACTCAACATCACAAATAATAACCCCAATCTGTCTGGTTTTTAGTGGCTGAGGTACCAGAAACGAAAGCTTCTGTGGGACGAGAGCTGGATCATCGACTTCGCCAAGATTAAACAAGGTAACGTAACTCTGAAACTGGTGAGGAACCATTACAAGAGGTCTGAAACTGGTGTGAACTGGTGAGGAACCATTACAAGAGGTCTGAAACTGGTGTGAACTGGTGAGGAACCATTACAAGAGGTCTGAAACTGGTGTGAACTGATGAGGAACCATTACAAGAGGTCTGAAACTGGTGTGACTGGTGAGGAACCATTACAAGAGGTCTGAAACTGGGGTGACTGGTGAGGAACCATTACAAGAGGTCTGAAACTGGTGTGAACTGGTGAGGAACCATTACAAGAGGTCTGAAACTGGTGTGACTGGTGAGGAACCATTACAAGAGGTCTGAAACTGGTGTGACTGGTGAGGAACCATTACAAGAGGTCTGAAACTGGTGTGACTGGTGAGGAACCATTACAAGAGGTCTGAAACTGGTGTGACTGGTGAGGAACCATTACAAGAGGTCTGAAACTGGTGTGACTGGTGAGGAACCATTACAAGAGGTCTGAAACTGCACTGAACAGACCTGGTTCTGGAACTCGACTGGTCTGGCATTGGTCTAAAACAGATGTCCTGGTTCCAACAGCTCTGTTGCAGGTCTAGAGTGGTTCTTAGTGGATCTTTCTCTGTGTTTGTGTCTCTATAGATCAGGAGGCCCGTATGACCATGGGCAGTATCATGAGCGTACCGGTGGGGAACAGCAACAGTAACGGCAGCTGTGTGACGGCTCTCAGCTGCTACACGGGACAACCGGGGACCCGGAAGACCCCGTTCACCTGCATGGGGGTCTAGTACGTCACCTGTCTGTCTACCTGTCATTCAGTTGACAAGATTATGGATCTCTCCAGACATTTGATACCAGCAGTTAAAATGATTAAAGTTCAAAACCTTTGGGTTCATGATAAGCACAACCTTCTTTTCAGAACATTTCTAATTATGTCCTTAAGAATCAAATGTAAAAAACTGTACTTGGAACGTTCGGATGGTAACCCGACTTCTCTCTAAGGGGTTGTAAATATAAATAATAATATATATATATATATATATATATACATATATATTAGCTGTTAGCAGCACAGTCCTGCTTGGCAATAATACGGAGCTAACGGCTAACGTTAATGGAGGTTGCATTGAGTTACGTCACGATGCGTTCAAGTTCTGTTCAGTGAAAATGAGTCTTGGGTGAAGTTAAGTCATGATGTGTTCAAATGTAAGGAGATGTTTTAAAATAGATATCAGAGAGGTGATTATGATCTATTTTAATATTTAGTTTTATAAAGTATCTGAGTCGGTATCAGGAAGGAGTGAATGTTAGAGGAACTAAATCATTATGATATATTAAAACACATTTGTGCTCCAGTGATGGCAGGACGGTGGCCATCAAGAGGATTCAAACAAAGACGTTCTATCTGTCCAAAACCATCAGACAGGAAGTCAAACAAGTCAGGTAACGAACCTCCTCCAACGTGATCGTCATGTTTCCAATGTGACGTTAAACGCCTCTACTTTCACCCCATTTATGTTAAAACCATGATTTCCCACTTTTCACTGAGTTACACCATGTAAACAGTCAATAACGCTGCTCTATACGAGCATTTCTATTTCACAGCAATGAAATGAGCATTCATCAGCATGAGAAGCTAAAGTATTGATCCAGACACGACATCAAAGTGGTTCTCAGACTTATTGTGAAATGTGTACAAAGTGGCTTTAAAAACATGCAGCATTTTGCTTTGGTCCTGTTTCACTCTTAGGAAACAGAAGGAGGGGCTCGTTAACATCAGGAGAACACCTTTAAATGGCGTAAAAAGCCCCCGAAAATTCAAAAACACGCCACGATCCTGTAAACAGTAGAGGCGTTTAATGTCACTTTTGGGCTTCCATACTATTCTCTCTCTCTCTCTCTCTCTCTCTCTCTCTCTCTCTCTCTCTCTCTCTCTCTCTCTCTCTCTCTCTCTCTCTCTCTCTCTCTCTCTCTCTCTCTCTCTCTCTCTCTCTCTCTCTCTCTCTCTCTCTCTCTCTCTCTCTCTCTCTCTCTCTCTCTCTCTCTCTCTGCAGGGAGCTCGATCACCCAAACCTCTGTAAGTTCATCGGCGGTTGTGTTGAGGTGCCGGACGTCGCCATAGTGACGGAGTACTGCCCAAAAGGAAGCCTTAACGACGTTCTTCTTAACGAGGAGGTCCCACTCAACTGGGGCTTCAGGTGGACACGCTTTCATTGCAGATGCTGATAATGACATCGGGTTAGTGAGGTAAGAACAAAAGCAATAATCCACGGTTTGATTCCCTTCCAGGTTTTCCTTCGCCACGGACATCGCCAGAGGGACGTCGTACCTGCACCAACACAAGATCTGTCACGGCCGACTCAAGTCTCTGAACTGTGTGTTGGACGACCGCTGGGTCTGCAAGATCACAGGTGAGGCGAGCAGACCGAGGCACGCCCGTATGTTTCATTGGACCGTTTTATTCCGGATGTTGATTGACACACGGTCCGTCCCGTCAGATTACGGGTTGGGAACGTACCGCAGAGACGACGGCGCGGAGCCTCTTTCCACCTATCAGCAGAGAGTCCTGGAGGTCTACATGCCGCCCGAGTTTCAGAACTCCAACATGGAGCCGACGCTGGCTGGAGACGTGTTCAGGTACGCAGAACACAAAGAGAACCACCTCAACTACTGCCGAGTTCACAGCAAACGGCGAGCAGACACCTCGCATGACGCCAAAACGTACAAAGTCAATGCAAAGACGGGAATAGACACGAATGTACGGGAATTAACATTCCTCTACATGAACAAAGACGCAGTAGTGGGTTTTTCAGCCGTGATCAATAAACACAGATGATCCCACGAGTAGCGTTTGGTGTGAACACAACATGTGACACAACTAAGGAGCTCTGACTGAGTGAACTGGCCTCTTGAACAAGAATTAACCCTAAAACCTGATGCTCTACACACACACACATAACCTCTGTGTGTTTTCCCAGTTATTCCATCATTCTGCTGGAGATTGCCACTCGCAGCGACCCCGTCCCAGTAAGTCCTCGTCTGTCTGATGTCTTTCTAACTATTATTGTGTCGCTGGCTGAATGGAGGACAGATACATGAATACTTTACAGGTAGAGGAGTCCAGTCTGGAGAGCTCCTGTTGTCCTCCTCTACCAGAGCTCATCTCCAGTAAAGCCGACACCTGTCCCTGTCCGGCTGACTACGTAGAGGTGAGAACGTCCTTTCATCTCTTTGATTATCACTATTTGACTCTTTCTAATAGAACTCGTCAAACAACAAAAATCAGATTCTGGAGCCTCAAGAAACAGTTTTCTTTTTCTCCATTTCTTTAAAATAAATAAATAAAGTAAGAGTAGTAAACCATCCACTTCTTCACAAACACATTCACCTCAGATCTCTCTCTCTTACCTTTTTCTGACGTTTTTTTGTCCCTCCTGTGTTCCCATAGCTGATCCGACGATGTCGCTCTCACAACCCCGTCCACCGACCCACCTTTGAGCAAATTAAGAAGTTTGTTCACCGGATCAACCCCATCAAAGTCAGCCCGGTGGACATGATGATGAACCTGGTGATAACCTGGAATCCAGAGTCATTATTACAGCAGCACTTTATATGCATGACATCATGCCATGTCATGTCATTGAGTTTGAACGGTTTGTTTCAGATGGAGAAGTACAGTAAACACCTGGAGGTACTGGTGGCAGAGCGGACGCAGGATCTAACGCACGAGAAACAGAAGACAGACAGGCTGCTTTATAGTAGGACACACATAGATATACACACCTGTCCATCACCTGTCCATCACCTGTCTATCACCTGTCCATCACATCAAACATTGAACCAGTTAAGATGTCTCTATATGCAGATGATGCAGTTATTTATACAGTAGTCCTCCACAAACAGTAATCATTGGAACAATTAAAATCAAGCATGAACACATTTATAACTTTCTCCATCGTGCACATTCTGTAGTAACAATACTCATATATTCAAAAACATAATGTATCTGAAGAATGTTAAACTAATTGCATGTTTGTGTCGTAGGTATGCTGCCTAAACAGGTAGCTGATGACCTGCGGCAGGGAAAGCCGATGCAGGCTCAGAGTTACGTCAGCGCCACCGTCTTCTTCAGGTAGGACCAGGAGGCAAACTCCATTAATCAAGAGTGAATCCAGCTTCATGTGTTAAAGCTGCATCCTCTCTAGTGTCCACCAGGGGGCGACTCCTCTGGTTGTATAGAAGTCTATGAGAAAATGACTCTACTTCTCTCTTGATTTATTACCTCAATAAACATTGTAAGCATGAGTTTAATCTCTAGTTTCAAGTCTTCTTCAATACAGCATGATGTACATTTAGTAACTTATGGTCCATTTTTTAGTTTTACAGTCTAAACTGTGTGTGTGTGCAGTGACATCGTGGGCTTCACTCAGCTGTCCAGCAGCAGCACTCCTTACCAGGTCGTAGACTTCCTCAACAAGCTCTACACCACATTTGACGACATCATCGACAACTACGATGTCTACAAGGTGGAAACCATCGGAGACGCCTGTGAGTGACACACACACACACACACACACACACAGTGTAATAATTACATATGGTGTAAGGGCCTGAGGGGCAGGGTAGTGGCTGGCATCTACATTCCTGCCAGAAGGCTCCACCCTCTCCTTCAGGGGAGCATTGAGATCAGGTGTGGGAAGAGACACACCTGATCCGATCCTGATCTCCTCATCAGGGAGGGGAACAAAAGGCCAGGAGAGAAACGGTGCAGACGGGAGACGACGAGAGGAGAAGAAGATTAAGTCGGCTAGCGGCCCGGCTGTTTTAGTTTAGTTATAGAGTTAACTGATCGAGCTCTGGACTGAGCTACGTTTTCTGTTGTTTTCTGTTGGGTGAGGTTTGTTGGATTAAAAATCTGCAGAACTGACTCTGCCTGTGATTGCTGCGCTGCCACTAATTTCTGTCCTCCGTGCCATCCTGTTACACTGGTGTATTACTGACTTACTTCAGGTGTTTCCAATATTTGGTGAGAGGCGTTGGACTGAATACAGCGGAGCTCCAACAGCAGCCTCTAAAAACCAAAAGCTGAACCTTGTTGTGGTCTGGATCTCTGTGTGGTTCTGTAGACATGGTGGTCTCCGGTGTTCCCCTGGAGAACGGGATCCTCCACGCCTCAGAGATCGCCAGCATGGCTCTGGACCTGGTGGGCGTCTGTCGCACCTTCAGGATCCCCCACAAACCCAACACACAGCTGCAGATACGAGCCGGAATACACTCTGGTACGTACACGCGTTAAACATCACACACTCTGGTACGTACACGCGTTAAACATCACACACTCTGGTACGTATACACGTGGTAAGCGTAGTAGCCGTAACGTCTCGGTCTCCGTAGGTCCGGTGGTAGCCGGTGTTGTGGGGACGAAGATGCCCCGTTACTGTTTATTTGGAGACACAGTGAACACATCGTCGAGGATGGAGTCCACCAGTCTGGGTAACACTCGTTACTACACATTAAAGCACCAATTATATAACATATGTTACTATGCAGAATGAGTACTTTACGTGTATTGTGGTGCTGAGTACTTCTACCCTGTGGTATTCGTACCTTGACTGAAGTATCTGAGTCTTTCAGCCCTGAAGATTCAGTGCAGCTCCAGTACATTCTACCTGCTGGAGGAGATCGGCGGCTACCTGCTGGAGTGCAGAGGGATGATGCAGGTCAAGGTGAGCTGAGGCTCAGTTCTGTCGGGCACTGGGAGCTCTGGGAGCTGCCTGGCAACTCTCTGGATTCTGTCCGTCTCTTAACAGGGGAAAGGTGACATGGTGACCTACTGGCTGGAGGGGAAGAAGACGTCTCTGGTCTACAAGGCCGTCACCGCGGAGGCGGAGACAGAGCGAGAGCCGTACTCGTCCGTGCCGGGCTTTCTGAGCGACGACGGCCTCCTGGACGCCGCCTGATCCCAAGAGACCTCCTGAGGAGCACCGCAGTGTGTTGTATGCTACGTGTGTGTTTCAATATGTTGATGAACGTCAGCGGTTTACTTTATTTCAGTCGTTTTTAACTCGTGCAACTCAAATACACATAGAAATAATAAAAAGATGAATAGGTGGAGCGAGCAGCGTTTCACTCATTGTGAATACTTAGTTCAGCTCCCTTTAGATTCATGCACCGAAGTTAAATGAAACGAATATATTTATATTACTTCCGAAAGTCACAAATAGAACTTCACACACACGATACTTCCACCTGTTGCACAGTAACAGACATTAGTGTTCATTATAGTCAGTGGAGTGAAGTCAGGAAGCACGTTTACTTTAGTACACTTCATTCCAACATCGAGGTACTTTACTTCTTCTTTACTTGAGTGTTTCTATTTTCTGCTACTTTATACTTTCTTCCTGCTTTACTAATGTTTTACTTTCACAGTAACAGTTTGAACTATGATTATTAGTACTTCACTCGTTTAGTTTGTGTGTGTGTGTGTGTGTGTGTGTCATGAGCTGAGGACACATGTTACTGGTTTTGACTTTAAATATCTTTACGTTTAAAACATGACTTCAAATAAAAAGGCGTGAGGATGAAATGTGCAGATTCTTGTCAGACTGGTGAATGAGACGTGAGGATGAATATTCATGAGTCAGTGTGAGCAGAGGGAGGACCTGAGGAGACTCATGAAGCTCTGGTTCACTCTCACGTCTCACAATATGAAACACGTGTCTGATGTGAGTATGCTGATGGGTTTCAGAGATTGTTTCATTAATTAAAGATCTAGATAATGAATTCAGATCAACGCAGCAGAACATCTCACATGTCTTACAATACTCTGAAGATGTGATTATCTCTGGATTTAACCAACATGTTTATGGCTCATATGAAGCGTGATGACATCGTTCAGGATGTATCACGATAACTTCATTGATCCTCACGTGTTCATGTGTCCAACACTGGTTTATCACCAAATACATAGATGTTCACTGAGCTAATGCTAGCATGCTAACATGGTAAACAACATACCTGTGGAATGACCTCATGGGATGCTTTTCAGAGGTGAAGACTTCAACGGTATTAAAGGACGGTGTTTAAACCTCCAGACTGACTCACCTGTGTGTGTGTGTTTTGACACCAGACTTTTATTGACAAAACTGTTGAAATTCAACTAACCTTCAATAAGAACACATTAAATGATGTATTTTCATATTTCTTTGGGTTTAACTGGTTAGCTTAGCATAAAGCCTGGACACAGAGGAGCATGGAGGTGTAGTTGGTTCATTGGAGAGGTTTTTAATTACAGATGAGTGTTTGAAGTGTCCTAATAGAATGAGTACTCACCACTCTCTCTCTCTCTCTCTCTGTGGAGCTCGCTCGCCCATTCTGTTGAAGGGGAATTACCATATCTGAGAGGACACACACATCAAACACTGGTTATGAAACACAGCTGTGTGTGTGTGTGTTAGTTACTGAATACATCACTGTGTCTCCATTCATGTCGCTGCTCTTTGTTCACAAATCAATCTGATTGGATCCTCCGTGTGGAGCCTGTGGACCAATCACAGCAGAGGAAAACCAGACTGAGAAAAAACTCTTTTAATATCAAAGTGAAACCAACAAAGAAGAATTATGACACAAAATAAAACACATAACAGGAGGTTTAATAAGTAAACATTTTATTATCTGTACAAGCAGCTGGTTAGCTTAGCTTAGCACAGGGGTCGGCAACCTTTTCTATCCAAAGAGCCAGTTCCACCAAATAAAATGTGTCTGGAGCCGCAAAAGCTATTTGATATCACAGCTTATAAAGTGTTATATATAGTTATATTATATATACAAAAACTATAGTTTGTTGTATTTATGAAAATATAGAACAAGAATAAAGACAATTCTTGACATTTTATTGCTATTTTACCTGATATAACAATATTAAACTCTTATGAAGAGGAGAGTTTGCTGCAGCAGCTGAGGAATCATCTCCAGCGTGACACTGTTCAGCACATGCTGTGTGCTTGTTCTGGAAGCAGACAGTAAGTCAGCATCTTTATTCTCCTCCGTGACTTTTCTTTTTTTGGATTTATCCATTGATAGTTTACAGAGGGCGGGGGTCTGAACATCATGATCAGCCACCTGCAGGGAAAAGCGCTTGACAGGTGTAGAGGATTTAACTGCCTGTGGGAACAATTAACATATAAGATTCTGTTCATTCTTGCTTATAAATTATATTCTCTCTGAACACGTTTCTCTTTTTGGAGAACGTCATGTGAGATAACTTCTTCGATTAGCGAAATGTCCCTGCTCTTCTTTCTATTTCCTCGTCTCTCCCCCGTGTGTCACGTGTGTGTAAACCTCGCTCGAGTCAGGAAACTTGTCAGAATACTCATGTTTGATTGGCTGAGCTGCATCACGTGATGTGATTTGCAACGCATTGGTCGGTGTGTTTCCTGCAAGTACCGTAACGGCTGAATAAGAGGCGCCGGTTAAAGTTTAAACTCGGTGCCTAATTTGTGTAATTCCGGATTATCTATCGGTTTTTAGTTCCTGGGTCCGGATCCGGTGCGCCAGTTGGGGACCTCAGGGAGCCGCAACAGAGAGGCTAAAGAGCCGGTTGAAGTAGACCAGTATGTCTCAGTGTTCTCATGGTCCTCGTGAAGTAGATCAGCATGTCTCAGTGTTCTCATGGTCCTCGTGAAGTAGATCAGCATGTCTCAGTGTTCTCATGGTCCTCGTGAAGTAGATCAGCATGTCTCAGTGTTCTCATGGTCCTCGTGAAGTAGACCAGCATGTCTCAGTGTTCTCATGGTCCTCGTGAAGTAGACCAGCATGTCTCAGTGTTCTCATGGTCCTCGTGAAGTAGACCAGCATGTCTCAGTGTTCTCATGGTCCTCGTGAAGTAGACCAGCATGTCTCAGTGTTCTCATGGTCCTCGTGAAGTAGACCAGCATGTCTCAGTGTTCTCATGGTCCTCGTGAAGTAGACCAGCATGTCTCAGTGTTCTCATGGTCCTCGTGAAGTAGACCAGCATGTCTCAGTGTTCTCATGGTCCTCGTGAAGTAGACCAGCATGTCTCAGTGTTCTCATGGTCCTCGTGAAGTAGACCAGTATGTCTCAGTGTTCTCATGGTCCTCGTGAAGTAGACCAGTATGTCTCAGTGTTCTCATGGTCCTCGTGAAGTAGACCAGTATGTCTCAGTGTTCTCATGGTCCCCATGAAGTAGACCAGTATGTCTCAGTGTTCTCATGGTCCTCGTGAAGTAGACCAGTATGTCTCAGTGTTCTCATGGTCCCCATGAAGTAGACCAGTATGTCTCAGTGTTCTCATGGTCCTCGTGAAGTAGACCAGTATGTCTCAGTGTTCTCATGGTCCTCATGAAGTAGACCAGTATGTCTCAGTGTTCTCATGGTCCTCATGAGGTAGACCAATATGTCTCAGTGTTCTCATAGTCCTCATGAAGAGGTCCAGGTTCAGTCCACTTCTGAGGTGTCTCCACAACGTGGTCCAGTAGGTCCGGTCTCTACTGGTCTTGAAGAGGTTTAAACCAAAGACATCAGACAGGTGAAATAACTGATATTTGAGTGTTGAAGACATTACATCTGACACATCTGCCTCTCTTATTAAAACACCTGTATCTAGTACTGTGTGTGTGTCAACACTCACCTGTGTCAGGCGTCCAATGGGCTGTCAGTGCTGCTGTAGGAGGGCGGTCCTCTCCTCCAGCAGCCAATGAGCTGCGATCCTGCTGGCGTAGATCACGTAGGACCAGGACAAGACCACCACAGTCAGCAACACCTGAGGGACAGAAGACTATTAACAATAACTATGATACATTAACATTATTAACAATAGTTATAGTTAGAAGAAGACACGTCAGTCCTTCACGGTTCACTGACTCTGAAGTATTAGTATCATGAAACAGTATTATTCTGCTCACTTCACCTCATATTTATACAACAGTACACATAATCTGTGGTATTTATACAGCTAATCAGCCACTAATAACAGTGGATGAAGTACACAGATATTTTGTGGTAATACTACAGTGTAGACATACTCTGTTACAAGTAAAATTCTAGCTCACTAGCTGCTCGCTAGCTAGCCCTTAGCTGCTCACTAGCTAGCCCCTAGCTGCTCACTAGCTAGCCCTTAGCTGTTTACTAGCTAGCCCCTAGCTGCTCACCAGCTAGCTAGCTCCTAGCTGTTTACTAGCTAGCCCCTAGCTGCTCACCTGCTAGCTGTAGCTGCTATCTTAACCGGGTATCTTTCCGGTAAGTGAGAACACCGTCTACCGGAGAACATGTAACGTTAGTACCACAGAGTAGATTCCGTTCAAGTCCCGTCTGCTGAAGGTCTCCATCTTCTTATTTAACCCGCTGTGGCACCGCCAGTAATCGGTTTGGTTTGTTTACAGATTTAGCAGGTTGAAGCGCTCTACCGCCACCTGGAGCATCGGAGAGTCACTACAACACATTCAGTTTAACATATTATATGTGATGAGGTTTAAAATGTAACATGTGAACTAATAAATGAATATTATCAACAATAGTACTAATGTATTAACATGATTAACAATAGTACACTATATAAATACAACATTTTAATTTAAATATTTTTTAAATTATGTATTTGTTGTAATAAACACTGTCAGTACTTGACGTCCTGATCCACACTCCGTACCAGCTGGCGGCGGTAATGCACCAATTCATTGTTTGCCAACAAACCTCAAAGAAGAAGAAGCTAAAAAAAAAAAATCCAATGTTTCATGTCCCATAATGCACCGCGGCACCTCCGTCTCTCCAGCTGTGTAGCTTCGGTTCGGGCGACAACAGCCGACACAAATGTCCCCGTTTCTACCGGGAGTTTCGGTCTGAACGGTGTGTGAGACCCGGATGTCGCTCACGGTGCGGAGCTCTGGCCGCAGGAGGAGGAGAAAAGACCCGGATGAGAAGCTCCCGGAGTCGACTTCTTCTTCTGCTGCTCAGGTACGGGAAGCTAACCGCGTTAGCATGTTAACAGAAGCTAACGAGCTTTGACCAATAAATCATTTTATTGTTTTATTACCGAGCTCCGTGACTTACCAAAAATAACGTGTTTTAAAAAAAAGCGGAATTACATTTGAGCTGCTGGTTCTCTAAATGTTACAGAGCTAACATAGTGCTAGCATGCTATTCCGGCTAGCTACCAGTCTCTCGTGAGTCATCGTGAAGAATAATCCTAAAAACACTGAAGTGAAAGTAGGAAACCTGACTCTGTAAACATGGAGGATGATAACTAGCTTAGCATTCTGTTAGTTTGTTTTGCTGCACCAGCTGGCCGATGACATGCGGTCAGAATAACTGAGAACTCTGTCTTTGTGTTTAATAACCACTGATGACCACTTCCTGTCCCGTGTTCAGGTGATGGCGCCCACGAGGATGAAGCTGCGAGTGCGTCGCCGTGACAACGCTGCCGCAGCAGCAGGAGGCGACCAACCTGAGGAGGAAGAAGAAGGAGAGGGGCGGAGCCGAGAGAGCGGCGGGCGCAGGAGGAGGAAAACAACCGCCAGCACCACCTCGACCACAGCTGCTGCTGCTGCTGCTGCCTCCTGGTCTCCTCCTCCTCCTCCCTCCTCCTCGGCCTCGGCAAGGGTGGTGATGGCGGCGGAGGAGGCGTCGCCGGACTCCAAGTGTCCGATCTGCCTGGACCGCTTCAACAACCTGGCGTACCTGGACCGCTGCCTGCACCGCTTCTGCTTCCCGTGCATCCAGGAGTGGTCGCACAACAAGGCCGAGTGTCCGCTCTGCAAGCAGCCGTTCGCCTCCATCCTGCACTCGGTGCGCGCCGAGGACGACTTCAAGGAGTACACGCTGCGGCCGCCGCCCGCCAACAGCAGCGTCGCCGCCACCGTGGCGATGGTGGCGGCGATGGCGTCGGCGGCGCGGAGCGACCACCAGATGAGGCTGATGCTGAGGAGGCACAGAGGGGGGGAGGCGACGACGAGGAGGCGGAGGAGGGGGGAGAGAGGAGGAGGTCGGAGGTCGGGGGTGTGGGAGTGGTATCTGGACTCTCCTCCTCTCACGCTCCCTCCTCTTCCTCATCCCGCCGTCTCTCCTGTTATGCCAGAATACAGCGAGCAGGGGGAGGAGCTGGGGGAGCAGAGGACGAGGGGAGGAGCCGACATGGCGGAGCGTGGCGTGATATTTGAGGGGCTGACGGGACTCGGCGGCGGCGCGGCGCCCGCGGCACCCAACGACCGGGCGTCACGGCGGCTGATGACTCGCTTGGTGGCGAGGCAGCGGCTGCAGCGAGAAGGCGGAACAGTGCGGCGGCTGAGGGAGCGAGAGACAGTGGCCTTCCGCCGCGCTCTCTACCGGAACGGCATACGGGTCCGCGGCGTCAGCGGTAACCAGCAGCAGCGTGACATCACAGCAGAGAGCTTCCGCCGTAACCCCACCCACCTGAACAGGCTCCGCCCCTGGCTGCGGCGGGAGCTCACGGTGCTGTACGGCGCGCACGGCTCGCTGGTCGATATCGTCCAGCGCATCATCATGGCGCGGGTCGCTCGCCACGGCCTGGAGGACACGCCCACCATAGAAGAAGAGCTGCGACAGTTCCTGTTGGCACGCACAGACCACTTCCTGCACGAGCTGGTCAGCTTTGCCCGCTCGCCGCTCGGCCTGGAGACCTACGACCTGCATGCGGCGTACGAGCCACCGGACGCCGCCATGGAGCTGGACGGCACGAGCAGCCCCTCCGACGGCAGCTCCGTCATCGCCATATCGGAGGGCGAGGAAGAGGAGAGGCCGGCGGGAGGAAGATCGGAGGAGGAGAGGCTGCTGGAGATGGCGGACGGCACTCACGACGACGTCATCCAATCAGGAAGCTGCCTCAGCTTGGCGGTCTGGGACGACGAGACCCCCGGCCCCTCCTACTCCACCGCCGAGCCGTCGTGTTCGCTCTCCTCCCCGCCGTTCGGCCACGCCCCTCGGGAGGCAGCCAATGGGGAGGGAGGAGAGAAGGAGGAGGAAGAGTGTCTGATCGTCGGGTACAAGAAGCCGATAGCGGAGCGGACTCCTGAGCTGGTGCAGCTCTCCTCCGACACTGAGGAAGAGGAGGAGAAGAAGAAGAAGGAGGACACGACTGAGGAGCTTGCTCCCCTCCTGCCCTCCACCCCCTCTTACTTACCCACAATCCCTCCCTCCACGTCGGGCGCGTACGGCGACGAGCGAGGCGAAGAGACGAAGGAGAAAGACGGCGAGCCGCGTGCACGCTCGTGGTCGGGCAGCTCCAGAGGAAGCAGGAACTCTGTGTGCGCTCTGAGCCCGGCGGCGCCCGGAGACGGGAAGTCTGGCAGCGAGGCGGCGAGGGAGAAGAAGAAGAAGAAGAAGAAGATGAGGAAGAGCGGCACCCTGTACAACCCCAACCGCTCCATTTATCCGGCCATGATGCGTCACCGCTCGCGCTCCTCCTCGCCGTTTCGCTCCAGCGTCGGCTCCGGCTCGCCCGACTCCACCTGGGAGTACCACTGTTCCCAGGTGTCTCCTCTCACCTCTGTCTCCTCGCCCTCCCGTTGCTCCTCCTCTCCGTCTTCCTCCTCCTCCTCACCCTTCTGCACCTCCTCCCCACCACCGCCGATGCCTTCGCTCTCCCCCGGCGACCACGTGGAGAAACCCGGGGGGAAGAGGAAGTACAAGAGCCGCCACCTGGACAGCGATGACAAGGACCCCACCTGGAGGCCGAGCAGCAGGGAGAAGGAAGGGGGGAGGAGGAAGGGGAGGAGAGAGAGGCAGAGGAGCGGGGGAGAGAGGTGAGGACGCACTTCCTGTTTCTGTTTTTATGTGTCTCGTCCGTGATGTAAACGTCCTTGTTTCCTGTTTCCGTCCTCGAGGAGGAGCAGAGCGGACCGGAGCCCCAGCGTTGAGATCATCTACGAGGGCACCGTCTCCCCCAACGCCTCGCAACCCCCCGCCCACAAGCGCTGCAGGAGACGCCAGCGCAAGACGCAGCAACACAGCAGGTACGGGCGCGGTCTCACAGTAAATAAAGACGTCTTCAGAATGTCTTTTAACATGTCTTGTTCTCTCTCAGCTCTTCGGTCATCATCACCCTCGACAGCGACAGCAGCCTCGACGACGCCGACGAGGACGACAGCAGCAGTCCAATCAGCAGCCAGCAGACCGTCGACTTCTCGGACCTCCCTCCTCTCCCGTCGGTGCGTTCGGATGGAGTGGGCGGAGCCCTGGGTGCGGAGATCGGCGAGCTGCCCGTCGACATCCTGGACCGAGGGTCCGAAGGGTCGGAGGCGGCGGCGGGTCCCATCGCCGTCGATAACAGCGACGACAGCGTGGACGTGGAGAACGTGGAGGAGAGCGGTCTGCTGCTGGGGTCGGAAGATGAAGATGATGAAGGACCAATGGGAGCCACTTCTGATAATCAGAGAGGGTCGAATACGGTTTGCAAAAGACACCTCGCGTTGTCGTCCTCCGACAGCTGTCTCCTAGCATCCATCCTCGATGACCTGAGGGGAATCGGCCCGCCGGCGAAAGGTAAACCGCCCGTTAACTTTGACGACGACGTCGCCGAAGCTCACTCGAACCGGGGCATCTGGTTGGCCGAGGCGAGACCTCTGCCCGATGTCGTGGATCAGAATCGAGGGTTTGAGTTGCCGGCGTGCCGCTCTTCCATCCGGCCGCCGCCTCCTCCTCTCGAGCGTCTGAAGGAGGTGAAGGACGTCCCTCCTCTCCTGAAGCAGGCGAGTCCCGTGAGGTCGTACAACAGGAACACGCCGCCGCCATTAAAGCACAAAGACGCCGGGAGTCCGCACCTGTCGCCCGTATCTCCTGTTAACCTGCTCTCACCCCGCGCCGCTTACGACCCGCTAAGTGTAAATTCTCACGTTGACCTCAATTCAAATCCCGTTGACTCCCGTGCTGAAGACGACCCTCCCGTGTCGACGCTGAAGAGACATTTAGCCAATGACGTGCAGTCTTCCTGTCATTTAGCACCCGTTGACCCCCATTCAACGGCTCCTTCTGAAGCCGAAGCTGTCGGCATCGATTCCACGAGTCACAAACCTCCCGCTGATACCCGTTGTTCTTTTTCTGGTTCAGAAAACAGATTCACAAGTGCTGATCGCTTTTTACATCTGCTGTTAAATTCTTCTTCAAAGTCACATTCCGTTGACTTGCATCCTGTGAATTCCTTACCTGCCATTGATTTCCATTCGGCCAAGACTGGCTGGTCCAATGAGAAGCCGGCTCACACTGCCTCTACCTCCAGAGGTTGCAGGGAGAAGACTGATTGGACAGATTCCTGTCTGGTAGCACCCGTTGACCACCATCCTTCCAGCGGTGTTTCTGCTGAAGGCTCACGGGCAGCTGGGGCTGTTTTCTCAGGAGTCGACCGTTACGACACATCGCCTCCTGCTTTTGTTTCATCCCTTGATTTCAGGAATCGCAACCATCCCTCCTCACCCATTGACTCCCACTCTTTCAGCAAGAGAGAGGGGCTGTTACGCTTTAGCGGTAGTTCAGTGCCAACAGCAGCTCCCAGGTTGTCACCCATTGACGTGCATCCTAGTCCCAAATCTACTGTTGACCTCCACTCTTCCAGTGCAGCCCCAGAAGGACTGACAGACAAGGCCTCATCGTTAGTGAATTATGTGGAGAGATCGCCTTACACTCGCCTGCCACCCATTGATTTGCATTCTACAAGTCCTGTGCCATCTGCTAGCTTACATTCCTCTAGCTCCATCAGCACCACGATTGATAACCACTTGAACCACACAGCCTTATCCTCCGCTACCGTTGACTCCCACTCAAAACTCCACCTCACTGACTCCCGTTTAAAACCTCGCAACCACTTTGACCCCAGATCCGATCCACAGTTCCCCATTGACGACCGCTCAAAACACCGTTTCCCCGTTGAACCTCGGCCGCCCGTTGACTCTCATCCAAACAACTCTCAGAGAGACAATCACACCACGTCTTCCCCCGAGTCTGAGGAGAACCAGTGGAACTCAAGCAGCTCTGTAGACCAACGCTCGGACTCTCGGTCGCCCGTTGACCAACGCTCGGCCGACAGCGTCTGGAACACACACACACACTCGGCCACGTAGGACGGACACGGACACACACACACAGATTTTTACTTCTGTTTCTAATTGTGTTGATTTGAATGTTCATAAAGATGTTTGATGCTGTTTGTTTGTACGTAAGGAACATTTAAATGATTATTTTCAAATGTGACTTGTTTCTCTTTTTGTGGCGATGAAATCGATATAAATATATATGATGTCATCACTTCTGACTCATTTTAATTGATGTGATGATTCATGAATACTAAACAAAAAACATAGTTTAAAATAAAGAATATTTTCTGTTTTTTAAACCAAATAATTAATCGAGAAAAGAATCGGTTCATTATATTAAAATCACGTATCAACGTTTACAGTTCTGGACAACAATTTATGAATCATTTATCATCTATAACATAGCATTAGTTTAGGTTATTAAACATGAATAAACCCTTTAAACTGTTTACTTACAGACCGTCTACAGCTGATCAAATAGAATAAATGTATTAAAATATTAAATCACGTCTGAAGATCAGTTACAGCTGTTAGCTGCAGTTTGTGTTACTCACCACTAGGTGGAGCCCTCAGCTGGTTTTTACTCCATCACTCACTCTTCTCTCTATTCTTCTTCTTCCTCCTCCGTGTCCTTCACGTTCTGCTTCCTCTTCCGAAGACAAAGTGACAAACTAGAAGACAAACTAAGAAGGATAATGAGTCTCAAGGGACAGACGGAGAGACGCACTAATTAAGACGATCAGGGTTCGATTACACGGCTGTTAGACACACACACACTAACACACCCACACACTCTCACACACTCTAACACACACACACTCTAACACACACTAACACACACACTCTCACACACTCTAACACACACACACTCTAACACACACTAACACACACACTCTCACACACTAACACACACACTCTAACACACACACACTAACACGCTCACGACTCCGGTCAAAGTCAGGAGGACGAGGGAGAAGATCAGAAAGAACGAAACTAAACCAAAAAAAACTGACCCGAGAGATTCACTCCTCCATGACCTTAGACCTCTGACCTCTGATCTGTGTGACGGCGTCTGAGACACAAAACAAACTGAGACACTGGCTCCCTGTAGGATCATCCAGTGTAAGACTCTGGTGCTAGCCTACAGGGCAGTGAAAGGAACAGCTCCTTCCTATCTCCAGGCCATGGTCAAGCCCTACACCCCCGCCCAACCTCTTCGCTCTGCTACCTCGGGGCGACCGGTTGCCCCGTCGCTCAGAGGTCCCTGCGGCCGATCGACCCGGTTGCGGCTGTTGTCTGTCCTGGCCCCACAGTGGTGGAATGAACTCCCCACTGACATCAGGACAGCAGAGTCGCTGCCCATCTTTCATCAGGCTGAAGACTCACCTCTTCAAGAAGTACTACCCTGAGCCTTCCACTCACCACTTACTGTATTCATACTAGTTTGTTTCTGTACTTCTGCTCTGGTTTATGCTCTTAGATGCTTGTTTAAAGGAGATGCACTTATGACTTCTGGTGACTAGTAGTTCTCTTGAATACCGATGTTGAACACACTAAGTTGCTTTGACAAACTGAGACAAACTGAGACAAACAGACATTTACTGGACCAACATAACTTTTACAGTCGACTTCATGAGGATCAAAAGAAAACGTCCCTGAAGAACTTCTCTACGTCCACAGTGAGACTGAGCGTCCTGATCGACTGTTATCAATAAAGTTATAGTGAAGACATTTCATTTGAACAGAGACGAAAAGGAAGAGTGACGGACGAAAAAGACGTCCTTTTTGTCCGTCGTTAGCCTTTGTGCTAACGTGTCTTCGTTAGCCTTTGTGCTAACGTGTCTCCGTTAGCCTTTGTGCTAACGTGTCTCCGTTAGCCTTTGTGCTAACGTGTCTCCGTTAGCCTTTGTGTTAACGTGTCTCCGTTAGGCTTTGTGATAACATGTCTCCGTTAGCCTTTGTGATAACGTGTCTTCGTTAGCCTTTGTGCTAACGTGTCTTCGTTAGCCTTTGTGATACGTGTCTCTGTTAGCATTTGTGCTAACATGTCTTCGTTAGCCTTTGTGATAACGTGTCTCCGTTAGCCTTTGCGATAACGTGTCTCCGTTAGCCTTTGCGTTAACGTGTCTTCGTTAGCCTTTGCGCTAACGTGTCTTCGTTAGCCTTTGTGCTACTACGGCGAAAGAACTACGTAGTATAGAGAAGTTGTAATCATGCGATCATTATTAATTTATTATTGGAAACTTACATTTATGTTTATTATGTTAACATGTCGGCAGATTTTGTATTTTTTCTGTTCAACTGAGCCGCCGTGTTCCCGATGTGACCGATTCAACACCGTCTGATTATAATTAGTGATTTAATTAATAATAATAAAGAACGGAGTCATGAAATGAAGCGTGACTGAGTTTCATCTGTTGATTCAATAAAAACCTTTATTTACACATTTATGACACAAACATCAATCAATGACGTCTCAGCTGTTTGTGTCAAAATTGATGGTTGAATCCCCCCCCCCCCCCCCCCCCCCAACTCTGGTGCTCTCTCAGGCCACGCCCACATTCTAGAACACTGATGGTGGGCCATTGTTAGCGCTGTTGCCAGGCAACACGGCGCACCGTCGTCAGGGACAACCGGTCTTTCTCTCTCCTCAGATAGCAACACACGCACACACAAACACATCCATCCTGTGGCGGCACATTTTCACACAAACACACAAAAACATATTGTTCATCTTCATGCCTGCTCTCTCCGTCTCACACACACACGCACGCACACACACTCACACTCACACACATTGTGTTGTGTGATGCAATCACCTGACATCCATATATTCCTCCACACACACACAGCTAATCTTTGAAATGCGTTATTACGATTCAGCACACGAGGAGGTCACATGACACACGAGGAGGAGGACAGACACACAAAACAAACGTCCTCTTCTCACGGAGACGCAGGGGAACGTTTTCCTCGTGATACTCGAAACATAAAAGGAACCCAATAAAGATGGATTCATTGTTTCCAACACGTCTGTGAGACACAATGAGGAGTCGGTGGCTCGGGTTCATCTTCTGGGGAACATGAACGGTATGGTGAGGCACGCCTCGTATCCACCGCACGGTTCAACTCCTCCAGAATTTATCTTCTTGCTAGTCAATATTTATAGTTTCTCCAATTCCACGATCCAATTTAAACATGACTTTTTAGCACTAGTGTACGGAGTAGTATTCGTAGTGTACAGTGTAGTATACATGTGTATAACGTAGTGTAGGTAGTGTACTTAGTGTACGGCTTAGTTTACGTAGTGTATGTCGTAGTGTATATAGTGTACAGCGTAGTGTAGGGAGTGTCCGTAGTACACGTAGTTTACGGCTTAGTTTAAATAGCATACGTGTAGTTTATGTAGTATACATGTGTACAATGTAGTGTACTTAGTTTACATAGTGTACGTTGTAGTATACGTAGTGTAGGTAGAGTACTTAGTAAATGTAGTGTAAACCATAGTGTACGTATGTGTACAGTGTAGTGTACTTAGTGTACGGTGTAGTATAGGTAGTGCAGTTAGTATACGTGGTGTACGGCGTAGTGTATGTAGTGTACGGCTTAGTTTAAGTAGTGTACGGCTTAGTTTAAGTAGTGTACGGTGTAGTGTACTTAGTGTACGGCTTTGTTTAAATAGTGTACGGTGTAGTGTACGTAGTGTACGGCTTAGTTTAAGTAGTGTACAGTGTAGTGTACGTAGTGTACTTAGTGTACGGCTTAGTTTAAGTAGTGTACGGTGTAGTGTACGGCTTAGTTTAAGTAGTGTACGGTGTAGTGTATGTAGTGTACTTAGTGTACGGCTTTGTTTAAGTAGTGTACGGTGTAGTGTACGTAGTGTACTTAGTGTACGGCTTAGTTTAAGTAGTGTACGGTGTAGTGTACTTAGTGTACGGCTTTGTTTAAGTAGTGTACGGTGTAGTTTAAGTAGTGTACGGTGTAGTGTACGTAGTGTACAGCTTAGTTTAAGTAGTGTACGGTGTAGTGTATGTAGTGTACTTAGTGTACGGCTTTGTTTAAGTAGTGTACGGTGTAGTGTACGTAGTGTACTTAGTGTACGGCTTAGTTTAAGTAGTGTACGGTGTAGTGTACTTAGTGTACGGCTTTGTTTAAGTAGTGTACGGTGTAGTGTACGTAGTGTACTTAGTGTACGGCTTAGTTTAAGTAGTGTACAGTGTAGTGTACGTAGTGTACTTTGCGGCTGCTATTTTTTTTAAAAACTGGATCGATTGAATAAAAAACGATGGCGGTAATTATGGACAGTAGCTTAACTTTTTAAAAGCGGTGGTTTGCTCAGGATGTCCCATGTTGTGCGAGTGATGATTCGCTCTGACCAATCAGTGGTCTGCTGTGTTTTAGCTCCACCCACTAATATCAGCCGCACCATGCAGACCAAATGCAGCATTAGTGCGACCTGTAGTAAATGACCTTGAACGTCCTCATCGAAGCCGATGGAAATCTGGAGAAAGTCTTGAATAAAAATGTCTTTGTTAACCCACAACGTTTGATCAGTTTGTCATTTAAAAGTGTGCTTGACTCTACTGATGGAGTCTTTAGTTTATATCTCATGAGCAGCTCTGAGGAACGTTGTGCTAAACGTAGACTGAATGTCTCTGTATGGGTTTAAAGAGGTATCACAGAAGAACTGGACCCACAGACGAGTTGGAAACAAACGTGTTTTTACTGTGAAATGTTCTGATTCAATCTCGTTTCGGTTCGGTTCCTCTTAGTCCCGGAGGTCTTCCCAGGAGGTCCAAAAGGTTCCCTGTGAGTTCCCCAGTCTGCATCTAAACTGCAGGTGGATCCTCCTGGTTCCTGTTTCCTGTTGGGTCATCATGTGGTACAATCACAAAAGAAACTGGTTCTGAACTCTCTCTGAGGTCCTGGTGCGGGTTTGACTGATAACGTACTTAATTAGTCTGAATGTTTCGGGACTGGATGTGCCAATTAAAGAGCCGATATTCAAAGAGAAACTCCACCCAGAAATGTTTTTTAATCACAATTACAAACCTTCCACTGCGTAAATATACAAAAATACAACAAAGTGAGTTTTTCCAGTCTGTTTTAAATTCATATAAAACTGCGCCCTGAGAACTTTCCATTGAGATCCAGACGAATGATAAACCTGTTTAAGTGCTCCTTTAGACAGAGGAGTACATCAGTAACTAAAGAAACCAGGTTCCATGAGAACAGGGGGGTCAGCTCTGGACCTTCTAGAGAGTTAAGAAGCAGATCAAGCACGAACAAAAACAAAATCCATCAAGGTGTCTTCTAAGTTCTTGAGGAGGAGGTAGACAGAAGAGACAGATAACAGTGATGTGGTAATTGTAGTCCTACTGTGGTGAAGTTGTAGTCCTTAATAACAGTCCTGGATCACTTCCTGCTGAGGGTTGTACTCCCTCTTGGGTAAAGTTCTTTTCCATTTGAGGTCAACTTGTCGTCCGGTTTTGGTTTCTGTGGTGAAACAACAGAGGTCTGAACTTGAGGCCTGAATCTCCCTGGTTTGGCTACGATGAGGGAGGAGGAGGAGGAAGGAAAGGAAGGGAAGGAGGGAGGACACAGATTTGATTACAGATGGTGAAGGTTGTACGGCGTTTAGGTGGTATAGGATGGATGGACGAGGTGGAAATATAATAATTACAGAGTTGATTGTGAGAGATTTAGTTTGTTTAGTCACTTTGAACGATGGGCTTTTGTTGACGGCAGAAGTCTATTTGTTTGGTTTTCAGTCACTTTCCGGATAATTCCCACTTTTTGGGCTTTCATTTTACCGGTGCCGATTCATTAAAACATGCCCTAATCATCTAAGGCTCGGACGTATCCGATATGTCGTAAACATTAAGGGGCTTGTGGTGCTGAACAACAGTATGTTGAATTGCAAAAGTTTTGGCACCGTTTCCTGTCTATATTTCTGACTTCTTCAAGGTGAGACTTGGAAAAAACAACGAGATAACTTTCAATGGCGAGAACGTTGACTGAATTCGGCGATCCTGTAACTTCAATGGGTTCTATCGAGGCTACGATACGCTTCATCAGGTTAACGTCACGGTCAGGTTCGTGGTTATTTATGCTCATTCCTGCAGCTCTTTATTGGCTAGCTGTCGCTTACTAAACTGTGATTGGTCGGTTTATAATTCCACCCTGCTAGCTGTAGCTTGTGATGCTAACATGAACGAATATTTTGTATCGACAACCTGTGTGCATCTATTTCAGATATGAGTATTAAATGTAACTGCAAACAAGTTCAGAAACGTAAAACTGTGACATCATCTCGCCAAATTCTGATCGGCCGATTCATGTTGCCTGTGACCAAACTGCCCCCCCCCCCCTCTGCCTCTGTCCTCCTAGCTGGTTCCCAGTTGAGGTGGGATTTGCAGTCTTAAATTCGTCATCCACACAGTATGAAATTGTAATCCTCGTTGCAAAAGCACCTGGTTCAAATCCAGAGGTTGTGGTCCTGGATTTGTAGTCCATATGTGAGGGTGACTTCCTGTTCGGCCTCTAGCTGCGACTCTGTTGGTGGAGGTGGAGGCTAGAAGAACCAACGGAACGCCTCGCCGGTTGGTACAGACGGCGGCCGCTAAAATAAGAGACAAAAAAAAAAAAAAAAACCCAGACGTGAGAGAAAGAAACGTACACAAAATATACTTCTCCCGCTCCCTCCCATGGATGTACTCAGCAAAAAGTCAAAAAGAATCTGTCAATATCTGAGTGTTTAAGTGGACGTGTACCACCCTGGATCACCCGAAGGGTTCATCCTCTGGGAGCCACGAATTTGAAGTCATTTGAGTACAAAATTGAGAGTGGAGCAGAACTGATTGAAAGACATCCATCCAGACAAACCATTCACACCTACAGGCTGTGACTGACCTACACTATGTCATGGTTCATCCTCTGGGGAAAAGAATACATCATCGAACAATAACATATCAAATACATGATCGTTAAAGTAGAATTTGGGATTTAAATGTGAGGATTGTGTTCAGTGAAATGAAAACTAAAATTGTGTTAAGAGTCTTTTTACAACATCTCACTCTGTTCACATTAATAAACATCAGAAGTGGACGTAGTCGCTGTGACATCATGACTTGGTCTGTGGACGTTTTGAAGCCTCAAACTCGGCTTTTCATGTTTTCTGATGGATCCCGAGGCGTTGCTAGGACAGAGTTATATAATCCCTCCCTGTTCTGGGTCTGACACCCGAGGCCTCTTACCAGTTGGACGAAACCCTAGAAAACCTCTAAGAGAGAGGCGTCCAGACTTTTGAACCTCCTCAGCTGGTCCCTTTAACCTGAAGGATCAGCGTCTCAGCTCCCTCTTCACCACAACGATCCGGTACAACGTCTTCATCACAGCTGACCCTGAACAGAACCACCTGTCCATTTCACGCTCCGACCCTCACTGGTGAACAAGACCCTTGAGAGACTCCCTCTGAAGGAGCCAATAGAACCACATCATCTGCAAAGAGCAGAGACCTAATTCTGAGGTCCCCAAACCAAACACTCTCCTCCCCCCAGCCTTGCGATCCTGTCCATTAGTTTACTGACACAGCTTGCAGCAACATATTCGTATTCCCACAGTACCCCCCACAGGACTCCCCCAAGTCCACAAAACACATGTAGACTGGATTAGCAAGCTCCCCTGACCCATCCAACAGACCTGTAAAGGTAACGAGCTGGTCCACTGTTACACGACCGGGACAGAATCCGCATTGCTCCTCCTGGATCTGAGGTTTGACAATCAGTTAGAGCTTCCTCGTCTCCGAACTTAAGCGGAGAGTCTAAGCAGTTTGATACCCCGATAATTGGTGCACACTCTTCGGTAACCCTTTTTAAAAAATGGGAACTCTTTGGCACAAAAAGTCAAGGACTCCAACACAGCGACACTCATCCGGATGCTCCGGAGTATCCCTACACCGGCCCGGCGCATCTCAGCCTGGTGTAACTCCACAACAGGATAAAGTCTAGCCCCTCTCCGGGAGTTTGGATCCAGACCCAGCGCTATGTGTGGAGGTGAGCCCAACTATATCTAGTGGATACCGCTCCACCTCCTCCACCAGCTCCGGTTCCTTTCAAACATTGTAAACATGAGTTCATGGTCTCAATCTCTAGTTTCAAGTCTTCTTCACAGTTTTGTGGGAAAAAGGAAGAGGAGGAATTACAAGTTGAAAGGCGCAGCAGGAGTTCACTTTTCACAGGAGTTGAATATTTTTTGCTCAAAACACAGAAGTTTTCCTTTTGAACGCTTTGAACATTTGGATTTCTCTTTAAAGTCAGTGCAGATAAAAAAATACAAAACTCCCAAGATGCTTTGCTCTCATTTCACAAAGTAAACTTTCTGATTGGCTGAGAGTCTGTCAGACCGACATCACAGAGAACGAAGGAAAGGATGAGGCAAGAGTTTGAAACCACCTGCGACACACACAGACACACACACAGACACACACACACACACACATACACACACACGCACACATACAACACACGCACACACTCACACAGACACACATTCACACAGACACACTCACAGTGCTGTCACTTGCCACTAGTATCCACAGGTCCAATTAGTGTGTAATTGAGGGAGATTATGACTGTTAATTCACTGTTTTACTAACACACGCACACACACTCTCTCTCTTACACCATCTTTCAATGTGTGTGTGTGTGTGTGTGTGTGTGTGTGTGATGCTGAGGGAATAATTAGTTATAGTTTGTGGAGATTCCCACAGGGAGAGTGTGTGTGTGTGTGATATATAGAGTCATCAGTGAGGTCGAATGCTGGTGTCAATGAATTATTGATCGGCACTAATTCTTACTACACACACACACACACACACACACACAGTAGTAGATAACAAATATTCTCCTTCCCTCTCCGGCTCGTTTTATCACTATGAATCAGTGGAGAGTTGGTGTGTGTGTGTGTCAGTGTGTGTGTTGGCAGCCTGCCAGACCCTGCAGGGATCGAGCTCTCGCTTTTCACCACCCACCATCTGCACAGCGTTCACACACAAACACTCAGCAGGGTGAGCGATGCCTTCCAGCTCTCTGGCAGTCATCCGGGTTAAGTGAGCCAACACACACAGACACACACACACACACACACACACGGACAGACACACACAGACACACACACACACACACGGACAGACACACACGGACAGACACACACACACACACTGACAGACACACGTACACACACACACACACACACACACTCACCTCCAGCGCCCCCCCTCCTCCCCCCGGTTTCTTCTTCAGCTCTTCACACTTCCTGAACTTGCAGATCTGGTGACCCGTCTTGCGGTTGCGGCATGACGAGCAGACGCCGCAGTTGATGAGCCGTCGGCACGGCCCGCACACCCCGCACCGCTTCCTCTTCCTCTTGGCCGTCGCCCCCGACGACGAGGACGACAAGGCCACGCCCCCCCCGCCCGTCACCCCCGACGACGAGGGCGAGGAGGAGGGGCAGGGGGAGGAGTTGGCGTGCTGCTGGCAGTCCGTTAGCGCCCGTTGGCCGCCGGTCATCTGGAAGGCGCTGCCGGCGTCCAAAGTCCCGCCTCCCGCCGACCCCATCGCCATGACGATGACCCCGGGGGGTAATCCCAGCCCCCCCAGGAAGCTGCTGCCCATCACCCCTCCCCCATTGCAGCCCCCGCCCTCCGATAGGCCCATCATGTCCGGGTGGGCGTGTCCCTGTTTGTTCATGACGCCGCACTCCGCCCCCCCGCCATAACCAGGGAGGAAGTTCCCGTTGCTAGGCGCCATGGGGTGATGGTGCGCGGCTCCTTGTGAGGATGGGGTGTGTCCGTGTTTCTCAGCTCCTCCCCCCTCACTGCTCCCTCCAGCTCCTCCCCCTCCCGCCACCCCACCGCCCTGGTGCATGCTGGTACTGTGGGGGTGTGTTGAGGTCATGTGACCCGGTGTTGCTGAGGGGTGGTGGGGGTGGTGGTGGTGGTGCGTCGCCGGTTTGGGTCGGCCCCAGAACATGGCCGCCGGGTGATTCATGTTCATGTTGTCGTGACAACCCCAGGGCCCCGTCGCCATGGCTCCCAGCCTGGCGGCGGCGGGGGGGAAAATAGGGGCAGCGGCCGCCAAACGCGCCGCCAGTTTGGCGGACTGAGGGAAGTTCGAGACGTTCATGTTCATGTTGACGTTGGTCTTGTAGAAGCTGGCGATGGAGGAACGGTAGCGGTCCATCTCGGTGGTGTAGTCCAGCATCGGACCGAGACTCGACACCTGAAACACACCGGCACCACAGGGGGTCAATAACGCGTCAACGCGTCAACAACGCGTCAATAACGCGTCAATAACGCGTCAATAACGCGTCAATAACCATGACGACGTCACAGAGCTTCAAACTGACACCGATCTTCAGCTGTTCCCCAAGTGAAATGAGAATGTTGTTTTTTACAACCTCTCCTGAACCTAACTAAGTATTTCACGATCTTTCCAAAAAGGCGACTCACCTGTCCCTGTCCACCATAACCGTGGTGATTCGGGTGATGGTGAGAGGGGGCGGAGCTTCTTTGTAGCATCGAGGAGAGGTCGCTCTCCACACACACGCCGCTCGTCATGCCTGACATGACCACACACACACACACACACACACACACACACACACACACACACACACTCACAGCTGGTCTTGTGTGGTTGACACGTTCTGCTCTGTGAAGGAAAACAAAGAAGGTGAACATGAAACAGTTCATTCTGCAGATTTCCCTTCATTCTATTGGACACGTCGTCACCACAGTATTCAAACAGGTTTGTCTCTTCTTCTTTGAATCTTTAAACATTTGAATGTTACGATGGCAAAGACGCTCCTCCAAGAAGCTCCGCACAATGCTCTGCCAAGACGCTCCGCCACGACGCTCCGCCAAGACGCTCCGCCACGACGCTCCGTCACGACGCTCCGCCACGACGCTCCGCCACGACGCTCCGCCAAGACGCTACGCCACGACGCTCCGCCACGACGCTCCGCCACGACGCTCCGCCAAGACGCTCCGCCACGACGCTCCGCCACGACGCTCCGCCAAGACGCTCCGCCACGACGCTCCGCCAAGACGCTCCGCCACGACGCTCCGCCACGACGCTCCGCCAAGACGCTCCGCCACGACGCTCCGCCACGACGCTCCGCCAAGACGCTCCGCCACGACGCTCCGCCACGACGCTCCGCCAAGACGCTCCGCCACGACGCTCCGCCAAGACGCTCCGCCAAGACGCTCCGCCAAGACGCTACGCCACGACGCTACGCCACGACGCTCCGCCACGACGCTCCGCCAAGACGCTACGCCAAGACATTACGCCACGACGCTCCGCCACAGAGGTCAACTTTGAACCCAAATGCTTCGACCTCCACAACGTGGCAGACTGTTTCACTGAACTGAGGAAAAGTTAAGTTTTGTTAAAGATATACGTTGTTATAACATTAACGTTGTTTTATAATGTTACATCACACACACACACACATGATGGATTAACCTGACTGTAAAAACATCCAGTGCCTTTGTGAATGAGTGTGTGTGTGCGTGTGTGTGTGTGTGTGTATCTGTAGAAGAAAAAAAAATGTGTGCAGCTTCCAGCGGAGGACGAGTGTCTCTGTGATGTGCGCGTGTGTGCATGAGTGCAGAGTGTGTGTCTCTCCCTCCCCCCCCCCACTCCCTCGAGGCGTAACTAATTACCCTGTCTGGTCAACCGGGCCGGCGCGAGCTCCGACAGAAGGTCACGGTGGCCACCGGCCGCGAGGGGAAAACGGCTCTCCCACGCGACACATTACCCCCCCCCCCCCCACACACCCCTCCTCCTCCCCCCTCAGGCACACTGCACGGATGCTGAGGAGGAGGAGGGAGGAGGTTGGAAGGAGGGAGGAAGGAGGGAGGGAAGGGGGTCAATCAAAAAAGGAAAAAAAAGCCAGACCCGATAACAACCGATAACGACCGTGAACGCAGCATGCAGCCCGACAGAGAGGAGGAGAAAACCAGAAGATGGACGCCACTGATGCTGCTACTTACCGGGCCCACGGGGAGGAGGAGGAGGAGGAGGAGGAAGAGGGTGATGAGGAGAAGAGGAGGAAGGAGGAGAAGAGGAAGAAGAAGAAGACCGTCTGGGAATTAGCCCGCCACGGATCATGGCTGGCGGGGAAGGAGACAGAGAGAGAGAGAGAGAGAGAGAGAGAGAGAGGAGGGATGGGGGGGGGGGAGAGGAGCACCGGGAGGGATTTGTCGGTCTGTCGGTACTGAGGAGGAGGGGGAGGAGGATGGGGGGGGGATAACGGGGGGCGGATGGATAATCACCTGGGTTTGGCACGAGCGAGCGCGAAGCGAGAGGGAGAGAGAGGGGGGGAGAGACCCTGCAGGGGCGGGAAAAAAAACACCACCATGGGAAGAAAGAAGGGGGGCGGGGTGGGGGGTGATGAATAATGGCGGAGGTTATGAGCGGAGACGTGCGTCGTTCTCGCGACAGAGTGAAAGGAGGGAAGTGAGGGGGGGCACGCCACGCTGGTGTTGATGTAACCGAGAAGTGTGTGTGTGTGTGTGTGTGTGTGTGTGTGTGTGTGTGTGTATGTGTGTGTGTGTGAGTGTAGTGTGTGTGAGTGAGTGTGTATGTGTGTGTGGGCTCGTGCCCTCCGCCGTGTCTCCTGCTGGCGGCGGCGTGCCGAGCGCTGTGTGAGCTCTGATTGGTGAAGTGAGATGAAAACAGGAGGCGAGAGACCCTGAAGATGATTGGCTGTCTGAGAGAGAGAGAGAGAGAGAGAGAGAGAGAGAAAGAGAGAGAGAGATAGAGAAAAAAAAGAGAGAGAGAAAAAAAGGAGAGAGATAGAGAAAAAAAGAGAGAGAAAGACAGAAAGAGAAAGTGAAAAAGAGAAAAGAGACAGAGAGAGAGAAAAAAAGAGACAGAGAGAAAAAAGAGAGAGACAGAAAGAGAGAGAAAAAAAAGAGAGACCGAAAGAGAGAGAAAAAGAGACAGAGAGAAAAAAAGAGAGAGACAGAAAGAGAGAGAGAGAGAAAAAAGAGAGAGACCGAAAGAGAGAGAGAAAAAGAGACAGAGAGAAAAAAAGAGAGACAGAAAGAGAGAGAGAGAGAAAAAAAGAGACAGAGAGAGAGAGAGAAAAAGAGACAGAGAGAGTAAAGTAAAAAATAAAGTTGCCAACACAACCCAAAGCAATGTTTAAACAGTTACCCATGGTGCACCCTGTCAAAACTAGCATGTATATAACATGTGGAGCTAACAGGCTAACAGCTGAAGCTAACACGTGTTTCTCATCAACTAAACATGGTTTTCTCCACAGGCTGATTAATCAGCTGTTACCCAAACTCCATCAGGAAACCAGACATTTTAAAGCTGTTGAACAATAACCTTCATGTTAGAACACAAACTATGAATCTCACCACATACAACACAATCCTCTCACTAATTCTGGATACAAATGCTCCTCATTAACGCTCTGTATCATTGATAATTAACCCGTTTATGGTGGTCTCACTGATGCACACGTAAAGTCAGTGATTAACGCCCGCCCCCTGGTGGAGGACAGTAGGAAGTACACATGTCCTCTGGGCTTTAACACAGAGACTACAGGTATGTTGTTAGCTCCTCGGTTAGCTGTTAGCTTCCTCAGCGACTAACATCTAGCCTCTCCACGGCTGGAGCTAACGAGGCTAACCAAGAAGCTAACGTACTAGTTTACACCAACGATAACTAGGGTCCACAAGCTAACTGACTAGCTCAGTTAATGAGAGCTAACGTTTGTTAGCAGTGTCTATGCTAGTTTATTGGTAACGTTAGCCGCCATTAACAGTATTCAGACCGCAGTAACGTGTAGACTGTGACAGGAGTGGGTTTAAAACCAACATGGCGGAAGTATTGCAACACGAGCGTTGGTGGTATAGTGGTTAGCATAGCTGCCTTCCAAGCAGTTGACCCGGGTTCGATTCCCGGCCAACGCAGTTGTTTTTTCCGCCATCAATAGATATATTACTGTATATTTTATCATGTAATATTGAATCATACTGTTATGAATTAATAATAATGACTTGATTGATTAATCGATTAGCTGATAAATGATTCATCAGAATGTGTCTTTGACAACTAAAAAGAAGTTACACAAAACAACCTCAAAGAGACAAGTGTCCACAAAGACATGAAAAAACACCACGAAGACAATAAACAACTTTCAGATACATTTTATTATTAGAAGTTATTAAAACAACTGTCGATAAACATGAAGGTCAAAGAAGATATTAGATCGTCTGTATCTAAACGTATGAAGAGCGACAACATACAATGTTACAAAGCTGAGTTTATACTTATTATACTCAATTGTGATATATATATATATATACGTATAATATATATACATATATATATGTATACATGTATTATACATATATATATATAAGGGGATCTATGTGGAAAGCAAAGGCAGGAAGACGACCTGATGCTCACACACTGATGACATCACTGAGACGCCTCGTTCTCAGGAGGCGTGGTCACACTCCAGGGCATGCTGGGTAAGTAGTGTGCTAGCCACTCCCCCCAGCTGCTCCTGGGCCCCTCCTCCTCCTCCCCGCTTTTCACCTCCCACCCGCCCACCACCCAGTCAAGCTCCTCCCTCCCTCCCCCCGCCTCCTCCCTCTTCTCCCTCAGAATGACGCTGTAGCACTTTCTGGTAACTCCTCCTCCTCCGCTCGTCTCCTCTCCTCGCCTCCTCCCTCCCTCTTCTGTGGAGACTCGACACTCCTCCGTCACGTCCCTCCATCCCTCTAGCTCCTCCTCTTTGCTTGACAGACGGTACAACGTCTTCCTGTACACTCCCTTCTCCCCCGTCCTTCCTCTCTCTCCTTCCTCCTCTCTCGCTCCTCCTCCAGTCGGCTCCAGAGTGACGAGAAGTCGTTCTTTCCCTTCCTCACCTCCTTTCTCTGTAGCTCCTCCTCCCTCTCTGTGGACGAACAGCACAGAGCGATACAGCGCCACCACTCCTCCTCCTCCTCCTCCTCCTGCCACCTCCCTCTCTTCCTTCCTGTTGTGCGTCAGCATCCTCACAACCTCACCTCCTCCTCTCCACCTCGCCAGCGTCGCACACAGCGGTTTGTACGCCCTCCTGTACCAGACAATCGCCCTCGCCAGAGTGACCAAGACGCACGCCGCCGACACCGCGCACAGCAGCAGGCAACCTGCAAAGAGCCAAAAACAGAACGCGCCGACACCTCGGACAGCGGTCAGCTTGGTGGTGGTTGCCTTGTTGGTGGTGGTTTCCTTGTTGGCGGTGGTTTCCTTGTTGGCGGTCGCCTCGGTGGTGGCCTCGGTGGTGGCCTCGGTGGTGGCGGTTGCCTTGTTGGTGGTGGTTTCCTTGTTGGTGGTGGTTGCCTTGTTGTTGGTGGTCGCCTTGTTGGTGGTCGCCTCGGTGGTGGTCGCCTCGGTGGTGGTCGCTTCGGTGGCGGTTACTTTGTTGGTGGTGGTCGCCTCGGTGGTGGTTGCCTCGGTGGTGGTTGCCTCGGTGGAGACGGTCATTGCGACCACCCAACGTTTCGGTGTTGTTGACGTGACAGTTGGCTTCATCTTAGCAGGACGTTCGGTTCGGGGGCCAACGGTCGGATGAGGAGCTAAAAGGTGCAACCCAAACAAAGACCCGTCACCTCTGACCCCTGACCACGAACCAGCATACGGTTCAGGACTAATCGTAGTAGTAGTAGGACTAATCGTAGTAGGAGTATCTGTTTTGTCTTCGGTTGGACCTGATTCTGGTGGACACAGATCAGTTTCGTCCAGACTCATTACAGGTTTATTCTTAAGCCACTGAGGAGACTCACAGACCTGAGAAAGCAACCACCAACAATAAATAAGTCACAGGAAGAAAAAGATTGTCTTTGAAAATTGTCAATTGAAAAATTGTCTCCATGCTACCTTCATGTTCTGCGTCCTAACTCCCCTTCACGCTACCTTCATGTTCTGTGTCCTAAGTTCCCTTCATGTTCTGCGTCCTAACTTCCCTTCATGTTACCTTCATGTTCTGTGTCCCAACTTCCCTTCACGCTACCTTCATGTTCTGTGTCCCAACTTCCCTTCACGCTACCTTCATGTTCTGCGTCCTAACTTCCCTTCACGCTACCTTCATGTTCTGCGTACTAACTTCCCTTCACGCTACCTTCATGTTCTGCGTCCTAACTTCCCTTCACGCTACCTTCATGTTCTGCGTACTAACTTCCCTTCATGCTACCTTCATGTTCTGCGTCCTAACTTCCCTTCATGCTACCTTCATGTTCTGCGTACTAACTTGGTACTCACCACACTTTCGGCGCTGATTTCAATGACCGGTCCGTCCCGGACGTAGACGTTGAATTCATATTCGTCGACGTATACGCTCAAGTAACTGAGGGAACAGTAGCAGGCCCAGGGATTGGCTGAGAGGTAGAGGTACGGCACCTCCTTCTTCTGGCTGAACCAACCATCTGGCATCACCGTGATCTGAAGTGAAAAGGTAACAGGGTGTGAGTTGTGCCAACCTGCGCCCCCTACAGGCAAGAAGATGAACAACAACATAGAAAAGCTCTGTGTTCTCCCACCTTGTTGTTCTCCAGGTAGAGGGTCTCGATGGCGGGGAGGGGGTGGAGCAAGAGCTCGGGAAGCACTTTGATACGATTGGACGACAGGTCCAGGATCTAGAGGACAGAACCAATGAGGAGCTGAGCGTTGATCAGTAAGAAAACTAAGAACTCAGTGAAAAGTATCCAGGTTTCTCAGTCATCATAACATCCTGACATGCTATGTGCCCTACTTTCTCACATTGTATTGTCACGACCTCCTAACTTCCTCACATGCAACCTTCACAGTATGCGTCCTAACTTCCAAACACGCTACCTTCACAATATCAACTTTTATAAGCGTCCCAATCATCCTTTCCTCCTATCCTGCTACCTTCACGGTATACATCCTAACTTCCCTTCATGTTACCTTCACGGTATGCATCCTAACTTCCTATCACGCTACCTCCACGGTATACATCCTAACTTCCTATCACGCTACCTTCACGGTATACATCCAAACTTCCCTTTATGCTACCTTCACGGTATGCATCCTAACTTCCTATCACGCTACATTCAAGGTATGCATCCTAACTTCCTATCACGCTACATTCACGGTATGCATCCTAACTTCCCTTTATGCTACCTTCACGGTATGCATCCTAACTTCCTATCATGCTACCTTCACGGTATGCATCCTAACTTCCTATCATGCTACCTTCACGGTATACATCCTAACTTCCTATCATGCTACCTTCACGGTATGCATCCTAACTTCCCTTCATGCTACCTTCATGTTCTGCGTCCCAACTTCCCTTCATGTTACATTCACGGTATGCGTCCTAACCTCCTTGCTAACAGGCTGACCCACTGACCTCCAGCTTGCTGAGGCCAGAGAAGGTGTGGTCCCTCAGAGAGTCCACGGCGTTGTGGTCCAGGTAGAGTTCGGTCAGACCGGGACAGGCGGAGAAGGAGCCTTCAGAGAGGGCCGTCAGGCGGTTCGATCCCAGTCGGAGGACACTGAGGCTGGGGAGGATCGGAGCAACGCTGAGGGTCACCTCTGGAATCTGGAAAAACAGAAAGTCATGAAACCTTTAAGTTCTAATTATTTATGAATGAAACACAAAACGTACGTTTAGTTTCAGGGTTCACTTTCAGACACCTTGTTTCCTGTGAGGTCCAGCTCATAGATTTTGGTGAAGATCTGGAAGGAGGACCAGGACAGACTGGAGAACTGGTTTTTGGGAAACAAAAAAACCTAAAAAAAAGAGAAGAAAGAAAAAAGAGAAGAAGACACTCAACAGTTGGAAGCTGTCGGGGTTTTTTCTGTCAAACTGTCGTCTTATCGTCTGAAACAGGAAGCTGGTGTTTCCGCTGTGGTCTCGTCCCGTCAGTCAAAAACACTTTCGTCCAATCAGGATCCAGTTATATATAAATGTAACGATCTTATATTAAGAGATAACATCGCTCTACAGTCATACAGAAAGCCAAAGAAGCCAGAACCAGAAGTTCTGTTCCAGAAGTGAGAAAATCTCATTCATCTCAATTTTTAACAATAACAACTAAAGATCCAGCTGGTCAGTTATATTTATTATATATGTATATATTTATTTATTGCATATTACTTTATCATTCTACTAAATACTGATGTTCAAATTAAGGAATTATGAGCAAATTGTAATAGAAAAATTACCAAAATGACTATTTTTAGTGTAAGATGTGTGGAAGGTTTTTACTTTAGGAAACCCAAAACACAGTTAGTTGTTTTTAACATTTAGATCATTTTATTTATGTAAAGATATAAATAAATATCAAAAATATGAATATTGTTAATAATATAATAAAACTCCAAATATTAATTCTGAAAAATAAACTTTTAATTGTTATATTTTTCTTTTTGGGTTACCTTGGTCGTGGGTTCGAATCCCGCCGGTACATCGGTGAAGTCGCGCGTCGTGCAGTTCTCCCTCGTCCGGTGGTCTTTGTCCCGGTCCCTGTGGCAACCGGCCCACGGCGTCACCGGGAGGACGAGGCAGGACAGGAGGACGAAGACGAAGACGAAGAGCTGCATTCTGGAAGAAGATCCTGAGACTCTGAGAGGAGAAACCACGCCGATGGAGGACGACGTAACCAGGAAGCGAAGCAGGAAGTGATAAGACCAGCTGTTGGTCTGTTGATAGTGTTTCTCTCTCTATGTGTTTGTTTCTTAGCTCTTTATTGATGTACATATATTTATATATACTGTAAACGTTGATGTATTGTAGACGTTGTGGATCCCTGAGACTGACGGAGGCACAGAGTCGTGTTTTGACGGTTTATTGTCGTCGTGTTGTCTGCAGGAGGATCCTGAGGTTCAGAAACAACAAAAACAACAACAAACACTGGGGGGAGGGGCTACACCGTGATGTCATCGTGTCCATGTCATAGTGAGGTTGTGATTGGGGGCGGGGCCTCTCAGCTGTAGAATGTTCAGGTGTTCTGAACGCCCCCCCCTCCTCAAAAATAACAAAACAACAAACGATCAGAAGAAAAACAATTAAAATGATTTATAGAAGAAAACAAACTTCAGATTATGATTCATAATTAACCCGGAAACACACACACACACACACACATGAACACACACACACATACACTGACATACACACACACACACTGACATACACATGAACACACACACACAGACACTGACATGCACACGCACACACACAGACATGAACACACACACACTGACATACACATGAACACACACACACAGACACTGACATACACACACACACTGACATTCACACGCACACACACAGACATGAACACACACACACACATACACTGACATACACACACACATACACACACACACATACATGAACACACACACACACACACACACACAGCTCCTTGAGCAGCGTCTAAAAGAGCCCGATATTAAACGTTATCATAATTATATCAATAATCGCGATGACGACGTGATGACATCACAAAGCGAAGGTTGGAGGCGGGGTTAAAATACAGGAAGCCAATGAATACACAAAGAAAGAAAAACAGCCAATCAGAAGCCCGAGATAAAAAATATCAGAAAAATTAAAAAAACAAAACAAAAAAGGGAAAACTTTATTTCCCATCAACCCCGGCGGTGGCAGCAGGTAAGATTGTCCCGTGATTGGTCGATTCCAGAGACAGCAGAGCAAAACAAGGCAGAAGTAAAAATCTGCTGATGTCATGCTTCTCTGGCCAATCACAATCAGTTATAGTGTCATCATCATCATCATCGTCACTCATTGAGCGCTCCCATTGGTTGGTTCTGACCTTTTGTTAAAAAAGGCCTTAAAGTCACTTTGTCGTTCTCCCACAATGCATTGCTCTGTGTGGGCGGGGTTAACTCCCAGCTGACAGTAAACGTGTTGTCTCTCAGGGCGGAGTCAAACCAGCGAGGCTGCGTTCAGGGGAAGTGGGGAAAGTGAGAAAAACGTGGCAGGTTGGGTGTTTTTACAACTTCCCAGGGTCAGTGAACACAACACTGACTCCAACTAATTTGATAATCAATTAATCTGTTCAGTCATTTATCATTTGCTGCTTTTCTCTATTTTATATCATTTTAAGATCTTGTCTTTCAAGCCTTTAAAGTGACATTAAATGCAGCACAAAATGAGGGAAAAAAGACACTTTTCCAACTTCCCGACGTCCCCTGAAGGCAGCAGCAGTTTTTCTCCGTCCCTTATAATAATAAATCTTTTCATTGTGAGATCCTTTAAATCACACAGAACATGTCGTAGTGTTTCTACTTCAAAACACAAATCTCTTCTTCTCTTCTCCATCTGTCTCACACTACATTTCCCAGAGTTCCTTGCTCACATGCACCACAATCCATCACGATTCCTTTCACACTCTCCCACATCTGTATTCTTACATCTCCCATGAGGCATCACTTTCTACATTTTTGAAGGCAACACGTTAATGATTCATCTTCATAAAATATAAACTTCAAGATAAAATAAGTCTGGAAACACTTCAAATATACACACAACGCTTTGAGAAGATTCAACATGCGAGTCTCTCCTCACACCTGTCCGTCCGTCCGTCTGTCCGTACAGCAGCCTGTCTGTCTTTGGTTTGTAGCGTTCAGCCACGTAGCATTCAATGTCACACGACAAACACGAGCTTCAGGGAAAAGGTTCCCAACAAACAAACTCGTGATTCCCGTACAACATGAACGCTGCCTTGGCTAAGCTAAGCTAAGCTAACTCTCCCCCCCTTGTGCAGCACGTTAGACTTAATAAAAGCTAACCGCTTGTTGCTCCCGGCTCAGGCTAACTGACAAGCCCGAAGCTAACGCAGACTCTCTCTGGCTAAAACCGGAGCTAGTTAGCCTCCTGGGCTAACGGCGGCTAACGTACAAACCGACCTACTTCATCTTTAAGTAAACAACAACAACAACAACAACAACAACAACAACAGAGACTTCTGCTAACAGTAGCTAGCCACTTCAGCTTTAAGGCACCTTTTGATAAACGACCGATCACGACCACAGCGATCAATAAAAACAGATAACCTGTGCTAATGTGCTAATGCTAGGAGCAGGCTACACACACACACACACACACAGCAGGACTGAAGATACAGGACGTGTGTGATGTTAGTTGGTGTGTGACTCAGTATTGTGAAGGTGCTGACGGACACACACACACACACACACAGCCTGTCCTCTACAGCATCAAGTCCTGCAGCCAATCAGAGCGCTCCCTGGGGTCAGAGGTCAGATGGGCGTCTCCTTGTTGTGTTTGAGGTCCGGTGCACTGAACTGCCGTCTCATCCTGGGGGGGGTGGTGAAGCCCCACCCACCCGGCGGCGGTGGTGGTGGCCCCGCCCCCAGCAGCAGCATGTCGGCGAGAGGGGGCGGGACCCCGGAGCGCGGCAGGCTGTGGTAGTTGGGGTAAGGTCCCGGCTGGAATGGTGCATTGTGGGGGCTGTAGTAGGGGTGGTGCTGGAACGGGTGTTGCTGGTGAGGATTGTAATGGAAGCCTCCATCTCTGCCCCTCCCCCCCCCTCCTCTCTCACCACCGGGTCCGGGCAATGCCCCCCTCCTCTGTCTCGGTCGTCCCTGGTGACCACCGCCGCCTCCCTGATGATGCTGGTTGTGGTCATAGCTACCGTTGCTGTGGGCGGAGCTGTCCAGAGAGTTGCGGCGGTGGCGCCGTTGCTGGTTTTGGTTGCTGCCCTGGTAGTAGAAGCCGCCCTGGTTGCGTTGCTGCCAGGCGCGATGAGGGCTCGGGGTGCGCATGCGAGGGGGCGGAGACGGGAAGGGGAGGGGCAAGAGAGGGGGACCCTGAAGGGGAGGGGGCGATGGGGAGCTTTTACCGCCTCCTCCTCCTCCTCCCCCCTCCTCCTCCTCCCAGTCTACCCCTCCCTCCCCCAGACCCAGAGCCTGCAGGGCGGCGCTGGCCGGTCCCCATGACAACCGGTGGGCGGGGTTACTCTTGAAGGGAAACTTGAGCTTGCACTCCTGGGGGGGGATGAAGCGGCCAGTCCCAGGGAGGTGAACGGGGACAACGGGGGAGTTCTGACCTGTAGGGGGGAGGAAGGGGGAGACAGGACATCTGTCAGGTGTCTCCTGAAACAACCTATAAAACGCGTCTCAGGTGTTACGTGTCTTGTGTCTCAGGTGTTACGCGTCTCAGGTGTTGCGTGTCTCAGGTGTTGCGTGTCTTGTGTCTCAGGTGTTGCGTGTCTCAGGTGTTACGTGTCTTGTGTCTCAGGTGTTGCGTGTCTCAGGTGTTACGTGTCTCAGGTGTTACATGTTTCAGGTGTTACATGTCTCGTGTCTCAGGTGTGCGTGTCTCAGGTGTTACGTGTCTCAGGTGTTACGTGTCTCAGGTGTTACGTGTCTCGTGTCTCAGGTGTTGCGCGTCTCAGGTGTTACGCGTCTCAGGTGTTACGTGTCTCAGGTGTTACGTGTCTCAGGTGTTGCGTGTCTCAGGTGTTGCGTGTCTCAGGTGTTGCGTGTCTCGTGTCTCAGGTGTTGCGTGTCTCAGGTGTTGCGTGTCTCAGGTGTTGCGTGTCTCAGGTGTTGCGTGTCTCAGGTGTTGCGTGTCTCGTGTCTCAGGTGTTGCGTGTCTCAGGTGTTGCGTGTCTCAGGTGTTACGTGTCTCAGGTGTTGCGTGTCTCAGGTGTTACATGTCTCGTGTCTCAGGTGTTGCGTGTCTCAGGTGTTGCGTGTCTCAGGTGTTGCGTGTCTCGTGTCTCAGGTGTTACATGTCTCAGGTGTTACGTGTCGTGGTCTCTGACCCTGGTTCTGGTTCTGTCCTCGTAGTTTCTTGGTGATGTTCTGCTGCTGAAGGTTCAGGAGCCGCTGCTGTTCCTGCTTCAGCCAGCGGAGGCGCCCTCTCCTGAAAGCCGGGTCCTCGTCCATCAGCTGCTTCACCTGGACCTCCGGCTGGCGGCGATGTGGGGGGGCGTCGCCGGGCTCGCCGGCCTCGCCGGCCTCGCCCCTCTGAGGAGACCCGCCCTCTTCTACTTCTTCTTCAACGTTCGCCTCCTCGTCCTCGTCCTCGTCGCCCTGGAGACAAAAAGAGGACTGGTTACCGGGGGAGAGACCCAGGACCAGGGACCAGGACCAGGACGTGGTGTGTGGATGTACCTGGACAGGTATGATGCTCTCCATCTTGATCATCCGGTCTCTCAGAGCTTTGATCTCCTCGTCCTTCATGTTGTTCTGCAGCTTCACTTCCTGGAAGACAAGTGAGGAGAGAGGAGAGGAAACAAGAGAGGAGACAAGACAGGAGAGGAAACAAGAGAGGAGAGGAGACCAGAGAGGAGAGGAGACAAGAGAAGAGACAAGTGAGGATAAAGGAGAATATACAAGAGAGGGGAAGAAACCAGAGAAGAGAGGAGACAAGAAAATAGGAAACAAGGAAAGGGATGAGAGGAAACCAGAGAGGAGAGGAGACAAGGGAAAAGAAGAGAGGAGAGGAGACCAGAGAGGAGAGGAGACAAGGAAAGGGAAGAGAGGAAAGAAGAGAGGAGACCAGAGAGGAGAGGAGACAGGAGACACATGTTATCTATGGATACAGTCTCTGTCCACTCCGATCGATCAGGATGGATTGATCAGTGAACTCACCTCCAGAATGTCGGTCAATTTATCGATGTGAGCCTTCAGGTCGTACGCCTTCTCTCCTCCTCCCTCCCCCGTCTCTCCCCCTCCCCCCCCCTCCTCCGTGGGGGGGCTCCTCTCCTCCCCGATGCCCACCGTGTCACACACGTCCTGGGACACCAACCTCCAGCTCTCTCTCTCGTTGGGGTCCTTCTTTACGTACATGCGGCTCAGCTCCTTCATCTTCACGATGGACAGAGCTTCTATCTCCTGACGGGAGTGACGGAAGTCTCCCAGAGCCACCTGGGGGGGGGGGGGGCCTCAGTAACTGTTCTCTATCTGACTCGTGGTGAGACATTGTGTGTGTGTGTGTGTGTGTGTGTGTGTGTGTGTGTGTGTGACAGACCTCGTAGCAGATCTCCTTGACCGCCTGCATGCGGAGGTCCTCCATGGTGACCCGTTTTGGGTCTTTGCTGATCCTCCTCCTTTGAGGGATCTGGTAGACCCGGAGAGGCTCCCTCCTCTTCCCACTGCTGGGGAGACCACACCGCTTCACTATGGACTGGACCTGGAGAGACAGGTGAGACAGGTGAGAGAGACAGGTGAGAGAGAGAGGTGACAGGAGAGAGAGACAGGTAGAAGGTGTGACAGAGAGACAAGTAGAAGGTGTGACAGAGAGACAGAGAGACAGGTAGAAGGTGTGACAGAGAGACAGAGAGACAGGTAGAAGGTGTGACAGAGAGACAGGTAGAAGGTGTGACAGAGAGACAGGTAGAAGGTGTGACAGAGAGACAGAGAGACAGGTAGAAGGTGTGACAGAGAGACAGGTAGAAGGTGTGACAGAGAGACAGAGAGACAGGTAGAAGGTGTGCGGACCTTGTTAGCAGGTAGCTTCTCCCTCAGAGAGGAGATCAGCCTCCAGCTCTCCTCACAGGACCGTTTGTCTGAGTCGTCTCCACTGTCACTGTCTGCATACTGATCACACACACACACACTATTGGTTATTGGTTACCTGAGGGCCTAAAGATGATCTGATGGATATCAATCAAACAGAGACTAACCAGTCTGTGTTGCTCCAGCAGCAGATCAGCCTCCTCCTTCTCTCTACGGTACTGAACCTCCATGTCCTGCAGTCTGTGACAGACACACACACACACACACACACACACACACACACACACACACATGCACACGCACACGCACACACACACGCACACACATCAGTCCATCACTCACACATAAACATGTGTGCTGATATCTGAAGGGATTATTTATACCCTGAGTGAATACTTGATTCTTTATGTTTAATGTTTGTCAACCGTAAGCAATGTTATTGACTTTGAATCTTGCTAGCATAACGTTAGCTTGACGCTAGCATAACGTTATCCTTCAGGCTCATAGCCAAAGGGTTTATTGTGATGTATATATGTATATATATATACATATATACATATTTTAAAGTAGTTACCTCTTCTCCATCTCCAGCTTGATGTCGATGCCCTGTTTCTCCAGCAGCTCCTTCTGCGCGTAGTTCCAGTCCTCCGGCTCCCCCTGCTGGTCGGCGGTGGCGCTGCGCTCCCTCTCCAGCCGAGCCTGCTCCGGGTGGTTGAACCGGAACACGTGGTTCTTCCCCATCACGATGCGGTGACCTAGCAACGGAGACAGACCACGCCTTCTGTTTAATAAGAACACACCTTTTACATAAATAAGAACACATAAATAGATATAATAAATAAAATAAATAAAATAAATAAAATAAATAAAATAAATAAAATAAATAAAATAAATAAAATAAATAAAATAAATAAAATAAATAAAACATCTGCTTCCTTGATAAAAAGTCAAAGCTACAAAGAAGCCCCGGCAGACGACTACGACTCCCAGGGTGCATTTCACTCGTCACCTTGTTTGAGGACGACGGCGTCCTCGATCTGCTTCCCGTTGACGTACGTCTCCGCTCCCACCAGCGGCTCCAGAGTCACCACCACTGAGGAGACACAAGAGGACAGCTGAGAGACACAGTGGAGGACGGGGGGGACATCAGCACGGTAACACTGTGAGAACGATACCTGGCAACATGTCCTGGCAGCTTTCACAGAGAGAAGAAGAAGAAGAAAGAGTCACTCAGTGAACACACACTTCACAAAGCTCTGAGGTTAACGACACGACTCTGGGGCTTTTATTGTGAAAGGGAAGAAGGGAAGGAGTCGCTCTGGTCTGGTTGAAAAGGAGGAAGAAACTTTTCTCAACCTGTTGTGTAACCTGATTGGTTGATGACGTTATTTACAGCGTGGAAGAGCAGAAAAGGTGGAAATGTTGAGCACGATTTAAATGCTGACTTTATGGCTCGAGAGGCTCGTCTGCAGCCTTCTGCTTCAGCACTGGAGCAGTTTATAAGATGCTGGAGCAGTTTATAAGATGCTGGAGCTTTAGTGTGCTCTAGAGTGAAGACGACACCGATTCACTCATGAACCGAAGTAAAGTCAAACACTCTAAAGGTTTCCTGGTTCTCACACGTCTCATGTGGAGAAACTTGATATGAGCTTCAATGATTCATGTTCCTGGGTGGAGGTAACAGAGAGAGAGAGAGAGAGAGAGAGAGAGAGACAGAGACAGAGACAGAGACAGAGAGAAAGGGAGAGACAGAGACAGAGAGAGAGACAGAGAGAGAAAGGGAGAGAGACAGACAGACAGAGAGAGAGACAGACCCCGTCTCACCTTCTCCCTGCTCGTTGGTCTCACTCACAAACACACAGTGAATCTCTTTGATGAAGTGACCCGACAGCTTGATGTCCACGTCCTGCTGTCCAACCCTGAGACATGAAGACATGAAGACTTATTGATCTATAATCAACACTGCTCCTCATCCACTCTGATCAAACCTATGGATCACCTGGTGAAGCCCTCCTTGATGTAGTACAGGAGACACTCGGACATCAGAGGGTCCTCGTTCAGGTTGACCAGGTGAGGAGTCTGAGGACACGATTAAAAAAACTTTATTTAACATCCGTCAATTAACAATAATATCTAAACATCCTGTCAAGGTTAACTCACTCCTTTAGGAGAGAAGACGCCCAGCGTCCCCCCGTCTTCTTTAATGGACACACCCATCTCTGCCAGCAGGGACTCTCTGGGAGACAGACAGAGAGGGAGAGACAGGGAGAGAGACAGACAGAGAGGGAGAGAGGGAGACAGACAGGGAGAGAGACAGACAGGGAGAGAGACAGAGAGGGAGAGACAGGGAGAGAGACAGACAGAGAGGGAGACAGACAGGGAGGGAGAGACAGGGAGAGAGACAGACAGAGAGGGAGACAGACAGGGAGAGAGACAGAGAGGGAGAGACAGGGAGAGACAGACAGAGAGGGAGAGAGACAGAGAGGGAGAGACAGGGAGAGAGACAGACAGAGAGGGAGACAGACAGGGAGAGAGACAGACAGAGAGGGAGAGACAGGGAGAGAGACAGACAGAGAGGGAGAGACAGGGAGACAGACAGGGAGAGAGACAGACAGAGAGAGAGACAGAGAGGGAGAGACAGGGAGAGAGACAGACAGAGAGGGAGACAGACATGGAGGGAGAGAGATGATTAAAGTATTTTCAGTGTTGAATAAGTCATTTACATACTTAGCTCTGATTGGTCAGTTACTTTCTCCTGTTCTAACTGTTGTTGTTTTTTTCCTCATTTCAAATGTTTCTTTCGACGATTTCTTTAATTTAATGCCTGATGACCCAAAATACTACAATACCCATGAGCCTCGGCAGCCGCTGCCTGTCAGCCATGGTCACTGAAATAAAACCACCGTTACACCTTCACACAAGGGGTGGGAATCACCAGAGGTCCCGCGATACGATTTTATCACGATACTGCGATATTATCACGATACTGCGATATTCTGAGTATTGCGATAACATATATTGCGATTTATTACTTTTTTCAACTTCAAATTATGTCCCCAAAGGAAAACTGTGTCAACATGTTTTATCTAATAAGATGAAGTTTTCAGTCTGTTCATCTCACTTCAATCATTTTTATTGCAGCAAAATATGATTGTCAAGCAGACAGACTGACCAACAATGTCATAAATGTTGCACCTGACAAACTGAACTGTTTGTATTACTACATAGTCCAACTTAACTGAATGCAAACGTGTGGACTCAGTATATGAACTATAACTTCTATAAGTAGGATATAAGAGTTATATAACTCAGTATAACTTGTGATGCGTGGACGTCGAGGGCAGAGAGACAGTTATGCGCTGCACTCTCCCCATGAGCCTGGCTACTGTTGGCAGATTTAACCCCGTTGTGAGGCCAGATGTCTCTCTTTGTTTTGACCAACTTCCGACCAATCACGCTGACCCGGGACCTCTGCTGACCTCACCAGAAAATAACTGGTTTATATAATAAAAGATCGATATTTGGCGTCCGTGTATCGATACAATATCGCTACGCAAAATATCGCGATACTATGCTGTAGCGATTATCGTTACACCGTCACACCCGGGCCGTTACACCATCACACCCGGGCCGTTACACCTTTACACCGGACCGTTACACCGTCACACCCGGGCCGTTACACTGTCACACCCGGGCCGTTACACCGTCACACCGGGGCCGTTACACCTTTACACCGGGCCGTTACACCTTCACACCTTCACACTCGGGCCGTTACACCGGGCCGTTACACCTTCACACCGGGGCCGTTACACCTTCACACTCGGGTCGTTACACCTTCACACCGGGGCCGTTACACCTTCACACTCGGGCCGTTACACCTTTACACCGGGCCGTTACACCTTCACACCCGGGCCGTTACACCTTTACACCGGGCCGTTACACCTTCACACCCGGGCCGTTACACCTTTACACCGGGCCGTTACACCTTCACACCCGGGCCGTTACACCTTTACACCGGGCCGTTACACCTTCACACCCGGGCCATTGCACCTGGTCGTTACCTCTCCAGGCGAATAGATTCTGTCTTTCGTAGTTTCTCCTCCCACGTCTCGTTCAGCTCTGCGATGATCTTCTCCGTCTCCTGCGACACCAACAAACACAGAGGCGTCAGTGTGACGGCCCGTTTTCTCAACGAGTGTCAGGTGAATCTAATCTCTGGACCTTACCAGCAGTCTCTCAGCGGCTTCCTCTTTACTGATGGGCTCCGCCTCCTCTCCCTCCTCTCCCTCCTCTCCCTCCTCTCCCTCCTCCATCAGGTGGTCGGCGTCTGCAGGTACGCCACCGACGGACGCCGGCTCAGCATCTGTAGAGGACAAAAAAAAGACGGTCAGAGGAAGCAGGGCGGGTAAAATGTGTACGAATAAATAAACACTTGATTTATTGTTATCACAGTTTGGAAAATCCTCTACAGAACCCACCTGGGGGGGCGGACCCATTCTGAGGTGTGACCCCATTGGCTGTGAGAGCCAGCTGCAGCGGGGAGGGGGACACACCTGAAACACCAGCGGGACCGTTGTTGTTGTTGTTGACTTTAAGAGAGAGAGAGAGAGAGAGTTAAGTTTATATGGTATACCAGCCTCAGTGTGTACTAGCACATATAAAGTGTGTATTTATACCAGCGTTGTCCAGCAGCTCCTGGAGGCCCTGAGAGAACAGCAGGTTCCTCAGTCGCTCCACTTCTCCCTTCAGCTCTCGGATCAGTTTGGCGTTCGGATCCTCGTTGATTATGGCGTTGCAGCGGATCTGTTTTGCACGGTCAGCATATCTGGAACCACATCAGAGACTCGGATTGGATTAAAAGTGGAGTTATTACAACTTTATATCACGAATGTATTTAAATGACGTCTGACCTCAGGGTGCTCAGTGTTTCTTCATAGTTGATGTCAGCAGGACTCAGAGCAGCGATCATGGCCGTCCGAGAGTTTCCTCCTGAAACAAAAACACGTTAAAACTTTATTTACTATTCACACATTATTAGCCTTCATTATAAAGTAGTACAAACCAGGTACTGAGGTATTTATACTGTGTTCTGTGGTATTTATACTGTGTTCATACTGTTTATACTGAAGATCATAGTCTGAGTAGTTGTGATATTCTTACTGGATCTACTAGTACTACTACTTCTACGAGCACTACTAGTACTCACCCAGGTTTTCCTTCAGCAGCCAGGTGAGAACAGAGTCTCTGTAGGGAATGAAATCACTTTTCCTCTTCTTGTTGCTCTGCTGCAGAGGACACAGAGGAGGAGACTCGTTCTTCACTAGAACTTACTTCATAGTGTCAGAAACTCTTCTCATAGAACTTCACCAGAGTATAGATATATAAGAAGTGTGTTTGTGTGTTTATCTACCATTTCGGCCAAAGCAGAAATCACTTTTCCCAGCGTGGTCAGAGATTTATTGATGTTCGCTCCTTCCTGTAAACATACACAGTATTTAAAGAAAGAAGTGCAGCAAATAACGAGAATATTTCGATAAACCTGTGACCTCTGACCTTCAGCCGTGTGCCCTTTGCCCCCGAGGAGTCGGCCCTCTCGCTTCCAGCCAGGTCCACCAGACTGATCTTACTGACCTGAAGGCACAGTTTAACGTTAACCATCACAGTGTAAATAAAGTTTTACTGGGTCCCCACGAGTACAGTACGTACACAGAGTCCCCACAAGTACAGTACGAACACAGAGTCCCCACGAGTACAGTACGAACACAGAGTCCCCACGAGTACAGTACGAACACAGAGTCCCCACGAGTACAGTACGTACACAGAGTCCCCACAAGTACAGTACGAACACAGAGTCCCCACAAGTACAGTACGTACACAGAGTCCTCACAAGTACAGTACGTACACAGAGTCCTCACAAGTACAGTAAGGTAACAGTCCCCCACATGGGCGATACACACACCTTCTCCGTGTCCAGGCTGGTCATCTGATCTCGTCGTTTCTGGGTGAAGACGATGGTGAAGACGGCGTGAGACCTGGACGATGTCTCATTCATGTTTGTGGCCGCGACTGTCCTGTAATCAATAACCAATAGATTCATCATCATGAACCACAGAACTACAGTTCCCAGAATGCCTTTCAACAAGCCCAAAAAAAGAGGAATAGGACCCACCGAGCCTTGTTGCCGGCGTCCATCAGGTCCCGGATGTCGGTGAACCCGGTCACGGCCAGTTTGGACAGGTCCTCCACGTAGGGGCCCAGGATGGGATGCTCCCGGACCCTCAGGGTCCCCTGAGACTTTGGGTTCAGAAGATCACGGGCCCGCTCACAGTAGATCTCCATGTAGGACACCTGGAGGAGGGAGGAGATAGAGCTCAGTCTAATGGACATTTATATACACTTATATAGTGGAGGAGACGATGTCTTACCTCCACAGAGTAGGTCAGGTCTGGATCAGAGTTCTCTCCTGTTCTCTGGAACAAGTCCTCACACAGCTGAACACACAGAGGCTCATTGATCAGGAAAGTCTCTATTCTTCTATCTCCTACATTTATTAAATGAGGTTCAGCAGAACACCTGGACACAGACGCATCAATGAATCTCATCGTGTACCTGTGGTATGATCCCTTCCTGTCCAGGCTCCTGCTTGCCCATCATGGTGTAGCTCTTCCCTCCCCCCGTCTGACCGTACGCAAAGATGCACACGTTGTATCCTGGAAGACGATCACAACAATGTTAGTTATGAGAAAACATCCTGAATATCACGTGTTAGGAGGTCAGCAAAGACATAATGTTCAAGGCATGTTCAGCTAATCTTTATGTATTACTAGCGTAAAGTAATACGTAAATCACTATGTATCATGAGAGTCAACAGTAACACCTGCAGCATCTTCATTAGCATCATAAGTATCAACATCAGCAACATTATTATTAGCATTACTAGCATCATCACCATTAACATCTATGACTTCCTTAGAATGTGTAGCATCACCACAAACTGTAATATCATCATTAACTTGACCTCTTTGTCTATTAGCATCAACATTAGCATGTGTAGCATTAGCCTCCGTAGCAACATCACAGGGATAGTTATCATTAGCATCACAAGGGTCCCTTCATCACAGTTCTTGCAGGTTGTTGTGTTGTTTATCTCAGTGTTGAGACAGATGAATACACATGAGAGCTGGTCATTGATGAGCAGCAGAGCTCTCACTGGTTTACCTTCAAAGGCGTGAAGCAGCATCTCCTCTCCTATGTCCTTATACACCTGCCTCTGACATGCAAAGCTGGGGTCCTCCGGCTGCAGAGACAAACACACACACCTCTGGTTATCACACAGTTTAACTGATGGAGGTCTGTGTGTGTGTGTGTGTGTGTGTGTGTGTGATCACCGTGGTGTGTGACCAGTAGGAATAGTCGAAGGTGAAGTTCTTGGCTCCATCTTTGAGCTGTTTGGGGTTGGAGATACCTGGAGAGAGAGAAAGGGGATCCACTTCTTATGATACACGACCTGTCGTTAACTTTACCTCTTTGTGTATTAGCATCAATAATAGCATGTGTAGCATTAGCCTCCGTAGCACCACCACAGGGACAGTTAGCATTAGCCTCTGTAGCACCATCACAGACATGTGTGTGTATATGTGTGTATCTTACAGGTGGTGTTCCCCTTCATCTGGATCACACACTTAGCGTTGCGTCCCGTCTCTCTAGAGTTGAACGGACGGACTCTCACCGCCACCTTCACCGAGGCGCCCGTCATCACTAAGCCCCGCCTACTCCACCTGAGGACAGCCAATCAGAGAGCCAGGAATGAATTAAACATTAAAAAGAAAGAAGAAAAACACAATCTGGAGGTTCTAATGAAAGACTACCCAGGTGTATTATGGGAAATGAAGGATCCAATGAAATCAGTCCCTTTCCTTCCCTCCTCCCTCCTCTCTTCTTCTCCTCTTTCTGATGCTCCTCCCTTTCAGTTCCCGCTCTTTTTCTCTCCTCTCCTCTTTTTTCCCCCACTCGTGGGTTTTTCTTTTTCCTTCTCTCCTTTCCTCCCTCTTACTTTCCTTGTTTCCTTTCCTTCTGAACCCACTGTCCTCTACTTTCTCTATGTTTTACTCATCCTCCCTTTTGTCTTTTTGTTTGGTCTCATTTCTAATCTTCTTCCTCTCCTTCCTTCTCTCTTTTTATTCTTTTGTTGTTTTTACAGCTCTCTTCTCCTTTTTCCTTTCCTGTTCCCTAACCCTCCTCCTTCCTTCCTCTCCTCCGCTCACGTTTCCACTCATTCTCTCTCTTTACATTCCTTTCCTGTTATGTTTCCTCGTCGCCATGAAAACCAGAGCAGCCTCATTTCCACCTCTGTCCACACACACATACACACATACACACACACGCACACACACACACACATACAACACACGCACACACACACACTCACACACAGACACACACACAGACACCCTCACACACACACACACACACACACAGACACACACACACACACAGACACACACACACACACACATAGACACACACACACAGATACACACAGACACCCTCACACACACACACACACAGAGACACACACAGACACCCTCACACACACACACACATAGACACACACACGCACAGACACACACACACACACACAGACACACACACACAGACACAGAGACACACACACACACACACACACACAGACACACAGAGACACCCACACACACAGACACCCTTACACACACACACAGACACCCTCACACACAGACACACAGACACCCACACACAGACACAGAGACACACACAGAGACACCCACACACAGAGACACCCACACACACACACACACACACACACACACACACACACACACACACACACAGTCTATTGTTACTGTATGTTATTGATCACAGTGTCACAGAGACAGAGGGCTGGGATCACGCTGACTCTATTATGGGATGGATTGTGATGATCTGTATTAACTTTATTGATCCTCTGACGTGTTCGTGTGTCCAACAATCAAAATACATAAAGACGTCCAATTAGCTGATAGTTAGCATGCTAACATGCTAAGCTAACATGGTGAAAAGTAATCTTCTCATTATTGATCTCTTGATCTTAGTCTGGGTGAACAGGACCGGCTAGTTTTAAAGCTGCTGTTAGTAAAAATAACCAGCTGTTGGCACAGGAAGTTAGTACAAAGAGAGACAGACTGAGACAGACAGAGACAGAGAGACCGTTGACGCGTTCATTGTATCATGTTGATGGAACTTCTGGTTGCAAAAACCAAGATGGCGGCGGTGAAACTGCTTCAAAGCGTCAGTAAACAAACCAGTGGGAGGAGTCGCACTAACTATGTCCACGTGTTAAATAGAGTCCGTGGTTCTCTGGTCAGTGGTGAGTAACTACAGACACAAGCTGGTAACACTGACAGTAACGTAGTCTCCCTTAAGAAAGGTTCCTGTCTGCAGTGAGCTCATGAAGGACTGGAGGAACCCTTACACCACAACGTTCTCAATGGACGTCTGTTATTGATCGTCTGATTGGTTCACTCTCTGATGTGATCACAGTCATGTGGACACAGACAGGCAGCTCCCATGTGGAGGCCTCTCTGCAGGAATGTGATAATGAATGGTCTTCATACCACACACACACACACACACACACACACACACACACACACACACACACACACACACACACACACAGCTATAGATAGCCATCAGCTCGACCAGACGCCCCGTTTGTAAAGAACATTTTTACACTCTGACACTGTTTGAGTTGAACGTTCATGTTCACATGACAATGTGTGTGCTGCCTTCATGTGCAGTGGGAAATATTGGCATCGCAGAGAAAGAGAGAGAGACAGAGAGAGAGAAGTGTAACTGAGCTAAATGCTAAGCTAACTCACTGTTTCCATTGAGAAGCTACTAGCCTGAGTGCTAACTGTCTCTCTCTGCAGATATAACGAGAAAAAACACTTTGTTTTGTTTTGTCACCGCACGCCTGACTCCTCCCCCCCCCCGATGACATCACACAGGTAGTGAAAGACGCAGAGCCCTGATTGGTCGATTCATGACTCTGTCCAGCGGCCTGAATATCCAGCGGCCAGAATCCAAACGGCATGCAGCTAAATATACACACACACACGCACACACACACACAGTCAGAAACTCACACACACACTCACACACACACACACACACACAGTCAGAAACTCACACACACACTCACACACACACACAGTCAGAAACTCACACGCACACACACACACGCACATACAGTCAGAAACTCACACACACGCGCACACAGTCAGAAACTCACGCACACACACAGTCAGAAACTCACACACACACACAGTCAGAAACTCACACACACACTCACAGAAATAGCTGGGATGCCTGCTGAGCTGCTTTAGCCCCACATGCTAACTTTAGCAGAGGTGAGTCTCTGATTGACGGCAACGTTGCCTCTAAAAGCTGCAGATTCTTCAGTTAAAAACACATTTAAATAAAAGTATTGTTAATATTAAATACTAATATATATATATATACTACAGGTCTGTTTGTCCCTGGAGCTCCAGTGAAGAGTCACTTCCTGTTTGGGGCGGGACTTTTATTATTATCTCTGATCCAGAATAAATAATAATAATAATAATAATAATAATAATAATAATAATGATGATGATGATGATGATGATGAAGATGACGATGATGATGGACGTCTCTAACAGTAGAATAAACTTTATGAAACGTTAATTAAAAGTGATGAATCATCATAAACTAAATAATAACAAAATGTACAATAGTAGTGTATTTTCAGGAGTTCTAAAGTGATCTGACTCTTATATTTTATTTGTATAATTTTTAATTCATATTCTGGTGTATTATGAAACAGTTTATTGTTGTAATAAAGTTTCACATATTTCATGTTTGTCGATGAATTAAAACTCAAATAACTTGAATTAAAATGTATTAAAGTTATAATTAACAAGGAGTCATCAAACAATGATGAAACGTTATGTTATGTTTAATTCTATTAAATTAATTTATATTAAAGTGTATTATGTTATACTAAATGATATTACTTTATATTATATTAAATCGTATTATTTTACTTTATACTATATTATTTTATATGACCTCATATTACTTTTTATAGTCAATTGTATTTATGAATATTATATTATAATAAATTATATTATTTTATATTATTGTATATTACTTTATGTTGTATTAATCTATAGTAACTTATGTTACTTTATCTAATATTAAATGACGTCATTGTATATATAAACACGTTATTACCGGGGATGACTCACCTCTAACGGAGGAAAACGGGGAGTCTCGTGGAGGCCACGCGCTGATCGGTTCACACGGTCCTCATGTCTCCGGTCACCAATCAAAACAAACGACGAACGCACGAGACGGTCCTGGTCCTGGTCACGTGGTCACCTGGTCCTGGTCTGTCGGTACCGACACACACGAGACGGTGGGAGGAGTCAGAAAGTTTTTAACACATCGACCCGTTAACGGAAAGTTCAAACACTCACAAATAACGTCTCCTCCGGTGTACCGGCTGGAGGGGGGAGGTCAACTTTACCCCCGGGGGATGACGTCACCGACCAGTAAACCCGACCGTTAACGAGCAGAAAGTCAGTGAGACGGAGAAGTTGAGGCCCGCTGCTGGGCGGCGAATCACGGGAGAAACTCTCGGTAATCCGGTGGTTCGTCGGTCCGGTGGACGCTTCTGGTGGGGGGGGGGCGGGGGGCCGTCACCGGTTAACGGTTCACCGGGTGTGAATGTAAAGTTTTAACGGAAAAATGTAGTTTTAAGAAAAGAAAAGAGAGGAGAGAGAGGGGGGGGCACAGAGGCTGGCCGGTGGCCTGGCCGCGCGGCGGGTGTGCGCGTGTGAACGCAAGCGCGTCCTCGCGACGGAGCAGTGCTTTGAGCCGAGTGGAGAGAGAGCCAATCAGCGGTGAGCTCTGGGGCTCGAGCCAGCTCCGCCCCGCCCCCTGATCCTCCTCCGAAGGACTCAGAGACAGAAGTCTCACTCTGACTGTTATTTACTAACTTTACTACACGACAAAGTACTAATAGCACTCTGTACAAGTACTCTGTTACAGTAAAAGTACTACTACGACACCGTACAAGTACTCTGTTACAGTAAAAGTACTGCTACCACACTGTGCAAGTACTCTGTTACAGTAAAAGTACTACTACCACACTGTACAAGTACTCTGTTACAGTAAAAGTACTGCTACCACACTGTACAAGTACTCTGTTACAGTAAAAGTACTGCTACCACACTGTATGTCTGCTCTGGTTGATGCTCTATGATGCTTGTTTAAAGGAGATGCACTCATGACTTCTGGTGACTAGTAGTTTCTTGAATATGTTGAATACACTTACTGTAAGTCGCTTTGGATAAAAGCGTAATGTAATGTCATGTATAAATACTCTGTTACAGTAAAAGTACTAATACTAACGGTTTCAGCTGTACTTGTATAAACTGTTGGGGAGTTTATTTATAAATAATCATAATATTCCTATGATTTGTGTGTAAATATATAAATCTGTCAGATAAACGTAGTTAAATAAGAGTATACAGTGTCTTGAGAATAACAGTACAAATACCTCAACCTTGAGTAAATGTACTCAGTTATATTGTAGAACTACTATAAGTACTATTACCAATGAGTGGCTCGATGTGTATCACAAATAAATAGTTATCGAGCCTCAGAAACGTGTTTTCTTATTCCGATGGAGAGGATCATCTTCTCAAACACAGACGATCTTTGTCTCCTCCCCTTTGACTGAGCATTGGAACCGGAGACACGCGCACACAGGATGTTAGACCAGCAGCCTGAACACACAGACAGCTGTGACGTCAAACACACCCTAACGTCTACGGAGCTCGTTACGTCATGAACTACACGTTCTTTGGACGTCTCTAACTCAGTCAAACCTTAACACACACACACACACACACACACACACACACACATTTCTACATTCAGCGAGAGTCACACTCTCCGGTGATGTCATCATCGTGACGTCCATGCAGAAGAAAAGTCCTTCAATTCATTTAGAAATCATTGGAAGAGAAGAGTCCGCAGAAGCTACCTGAGGACTGAGCTGCAGTGTCTCAGTGGTCACGTGACCCCGGTGTGTCCAATCACCAGTTCATTAGAGAGAGGAGCGCCTCACACACAGTCCGGCTGTTTTTAATTTAATACAAACTCATATTCAGTTTTACTAATGTGCCATATCTATATCAATGATCTGTAGAACAAAACAACAGAACAAACTACAGTTTAATCAATTATTAAAGATTGCAGAGAAAGTTGTCATTGAACAACTCACAACTCTTCTTGATACAAGCACCTGAGACGACATCGTATGCAGTTTGGCTTTAGAACAACCTGCTGCCTGCTCTTCATAGAGCAAATCACATCGATGCTCGATGACGGAGGAGGAGTTGATGCTGTCAATCACGATGTGTTCATATCGAAGCTCTCTGCGTTCATCTCTTCACCAGAGCACTGGCTCGGATGTCTTCTTATTTATCAAATAGGAAGCAAAGTGTTCAAATGTGTGACTCACTGTCCAGCAACCTGGAATGCACAACGGGTGTTCCACCAGGGTCCGTGTTAGCTCCCCTATTGTTTAGTCTATATATCAATGATCTCCCTCAACAGTGTCATGATGTAGAACTGCACATGTATGCAGATGACACTGTTGTATATACACATGCAAAAACAACTGAGTCAGCAGCTGCCAAGCTAACAATTGGCTGGAAGGGATGACACACTGGCTCCATCAGTCAACCTCCTGATGCTGACTCATCACCGGAGAAAGGCTAGAAACACTCACCGAGTTTAAATATCTTGGTGTGATACGAGATCAAGATCTTAATGAACCACTCTATCTCTGGACTGAAGACGATGCTGGAGACACTGAGCACCGCAGAACCGAAGCGGAGGACCGCATTAGCACAGCAGAGGACCAGCTGGTGGGCCTCGATTCTCGCGTCCAAAAACTAAGTAAAGAAAATTACTTTTTACTGGAGAAGGTCGACCAGCTGGAAAACTACAGCCGACGCAACAATATACGTGGTGTCGTTAACCTGAAGGAGAAGTGCGAGGAAACGACCCTGTGAACCTGTTTACCGAGTGGATCCCAGACACTCAGACAGAGCATTGCACTTAGCCGCTGATCATAGAGCGACCTCTTACACACCGTCCACCTGCAGACCAGAGACCGAGACATGTATTGATACGCCTGCTGAAATACCAAGACCGGGACAGGATCCTGCGCATCGCCACACAGAGGTCCAAAGAGAACAACGGCCCGTCATGGACGAAGATGAGCCGGTGTTGTTGGTTCCTGACCTGAGCGCCAGCTTGATGAAACGCAGAAAGGAGTTCGACCAAGTTAAGAGGGAGCTTCGATCCAAGGACATCCCGTGTGCCCTGCTTCATCCTGTAACACTGAGGATCACGAAGAAAATCCTTCAAAACACCAAAAGAAGCGGAGGCATTCCTGCGCGACTCCCCGGGACAAACATACCGGACCAGGCGGACAGAACCACCAGGTGGATGAAACCCAGACTCTCAGGAGCTGCCTGTCTTTAGCACGTCAGTCTTTATGCTACAGGTGTTGAGATAAAGTAAGTGATGGCAGCAATTCAAGTTTAAGTTGACTTCTGAGGTTGGTTTCATGTTAATCCTGTTTGTGTTCTAATCATTTCAGAAAAGTGTCTTTTCAGCGTTTGTTATAATTTCTTGTTACACTTAACATTAGATATCCACATATTGTAAAACTCTTTCTCAGACAGAGCCTTGGGCTGGTTTTCAAACTCTTCCTCCACTGCCATAATCACTGATCCACAAAGACAATAGAGATCCATTAAAGTGTTCCTCTCCTCGACCCATTTCCTTGTTGAATTCAGATTATGAATTGATTTCCAAAGCCCTGGCTAACAGGCTTGGCCAATATTTGCCAAAATGAATAAACCTCATGAAACGCTCATCAGCCAATAACTTGTGCAGACTCTTTAATATTATCCATCGAACAAAATCTAAAACTGAACCTAGTGTAGCTGTAGCATTAGATTGTGGGGTGACTGTGGCTAAGTGGATAGCAGGGCCGTCCTTCAATCAGAGCGTCGGTGGTTCTATCCCCGGCTCCGGCTCTGCTAGTCGCATGTCAATGTGTCCTTGAGAAAGACACTTAACCCCAAAATTGCTCCCGTAGTTG
>NW_027466583.1:802500-890000 GCF_050575085.1 Anarhichas minor
CGTCTATTTGCCCTCATATTAAAATATTACAAAGAGTAAAGTCACCTCAGCTCAGAATAAGACCTCAACAACCTCCTCAACACATGAACCTTCCTCAACACATGAACCCTCCTCAACAACACATGACCCCTCCTCAACAACACATGAACCCTCCTCAACAACACATGAACCCTCCTCAACACATGAACCTTCCTCAACAACACATGAACCCTCCTCAACAACATACGAACCCTCCTCAACAACACATGAAATCTCCTCAACACATGAACCCTCAACAACAACACATGAACCCTCCTCAACAACCCATGAACCTTCCTCAACAACACACTAACCCCCTCAACACATGAACCTTCCTCAACAACACACGAACCCCCTCAACCCATGAACCTTCCTCAACAACACACGAACCCTCCTCAACACATGAACCCTCCTCAACAACACATGAACCCTCCTCAACAACCCACGAACCCTCCTCAACAACACACGAACCTTCCTCAACAACACATGAACCCTCCTCAACAACACAGGAACCCTCCTCAACAACACAGGAACCCTCCTCAACAACACATGAACCCTCCTCAACAACACACGAACCCTCCTCAACACATGAACCCTCCTCAACAACACATGAACCCTCCTCAACAACACATGAACCCACCTCAACAACACATGAACCCTCAACAACATACGAACCCCCTCAACACATGAACTCTCCTCAACAACAGATGAACACACTTCAACAACACATGAACCCACCTCAACAACACATGAACCCTCCTCAACAACACACGAACCCTCCTCAACAACACACGAACCTTCCTCAACAACACATGAACCCTCCTCAACAACACACGAACCCTCCTCAACAACACATGAACCTTCCTCAACAACACACGAACCCTCCTCAACAACACACGAACCCTCCTAGAACACATGAACCTTCCTCTTTATTTTAGGACAGAAAAGTGACACTTCATTAGCTATAAATATTTATTTTCATTTAAATACAATTAAATACATTTAAAGCTTATATAAAAACACTATTACATGAACCATGATGTTGTGTTTTAGGTTTACTGGTCCCATCAGTAGCTTAAAGACCTTTTTGAGGCCTTAATGCACATTTTTCTGCATTTCTACAGACTTTGACATGGGGAATTACCCACAATTCATAGCGTTGTGACGTTAAACACAGGGGTTAACATGTGAAGTTTGCATGTAGCTCATTGGTTGTTTGTCCTCTGATCTTATCCTGATGATGATTTTTCAAATATTCCTTCAAGAAGTCCGTCTCTCTGTGAAAAAAGTAAAAAGAATGTTTTGGCGTCGTGAAGTTAACGTGACGTGCCACAAAGCACTTGAGCCCGAGCAGCCCTTCGCACTCAAGCACCTACCAGGTGACATGAGTTACCTGAGTGTTCGGGGTTCAGGGTTCAGGTTTTAGGGGGTCCATCAGGTGGTGTTCCTCCTCATGGACCCCTTCCTCATTAGAGAGGAGTGGGCGTCCCTCATGTTGTCCCTGAACGCACCGGTGGAGTAGTAGTACAGCAGTGGGTTGACCACGCTGTTGGACGCCGCCAAGCACAGCGTCACCACCACGGCCCGCTGCAGCGCCACCGTGACGCCGCAGTCCCAGCCGCCGCACACGGCTTGCAGGTGCAGCGACCGCACCACGTGGTAGGGCAGGAAGCAGATCAGGAAGGTCGCCGTCACCATGGCCACCAGGCGCACCGAGCGTCGCCGCGTGTCGCGACGATGGCTAGCGGCGGTGGCGGACCGGCCACCGCCGCCGCCATCCCCGTCGAAGCGGGACGTGAGGCGGCGGACAATCCGGCTGTAGCAGACAATGATGGTGAGGAACGGGAGGAGGAAGCCCAGAGCCAACGCCACGTAGTTCAGGATCAGGACAGTTACCCAAGAGGAGGGGCTAGAAGGCTCGAAGCAACGAGGAAGCCCCGCCCTTAAGGGAACCAATAGATAATAGGTAAAGAAACAGAAGAACAAAGCTTTAGTTGGGTTCTAAAGTAACATTTTGTGATTTCATCATTTTAATTCTCTCAATTCAGAGTCGAACTACGAGACCAACGTGTTTCTAGTGACCCCTGGAGCCTGAACAGATCATTACAGCCACATGAGTGAACTGCGTATCTTATCTTCAGAGGAGCAAGAACTACAATATTTTCTTGTTAAAAAGTACAAAAGTACAAAGTATATATGAAGTATAAACTGAAGTACATTTGCGCCTCTTCCAGGTCAGAGAAGAGAATAAAACCAGGTTGTGAACACATAAAAAATCATTTTGTACTTTTTTTTCATTTAATTGTTAATGTATTAATGTATATATATAATTTAAATATGAATAAAATAATAATTAAGTCACGAAAAAACTAATTAAATGACTATTAAAAAATAATACTGTATTAACATACATAACATAATATATTATTAATTACTTGTTAAATGTATGAAAATAGTAAATAAAAAAGTTTAAAAAGTATTAAAAATAAAAAAAGTAAAAAAAAGAATGAAATGAAGTTCTGTCTCACCTGTACGTCACCCCACCAATCAGGAAGGGGACAGAGGACACGCCCACAAACAGCCAGACTCCTAGACAGACCAATAGGGTTCGAAGGGGCGTGACCAGAGTGCGGTGACGAAGAGGATGATTCACAGCGAGCCAACGGAGCACGCTCAGTAGAGTGAGGAAGAGGATGCTGAGGAGGAAGAGTCATATTTTAATGTGTGTTTGTGTTTGTTTGTGTGTGTGTGTGTTTGTGTGTGTGTGTGTGTGTGTCAATGTGTGTGTGTGTGTGTGTGGGTTACCTCGTGTACAAGTTGACGTAGAAGCCAAAGACGCACAGTCGGCACAGCCAATCAGGGAAGTCCCAGACTCCGCCCCTGAAGTAATAAGCCAATCGCAGTGGGAGGGTGAGGGAGAAGCTCCCGTCTGATAGGGCGAGGTTCATCATGACCACACAGGGGGCGGAGCTTCTGGGGAGGAAACAGGAAGAACACACCTTTATGTTTTATTTACGTTCTGTGAGAAATGTTAGACATCTGGAAGAGTTTTTATTATTGTATTCAAGTATTATTAGCTTTGTTTGAAGATAAAATGTCAACATATCAACAGTTTCAATTTAAATAAAAAAGTTATAAAGTTAAAAAAGATAAAGTCTATAAAATGGTGATTAAGTTAAGTTATTGTATTATTATTAATACAATATTAATGAAAGGTTGATGGAGTTAAATATATACATAAATATGTATAAAAATGAAACAGGTGATAAAGTCATGTAAAAATATGTATTTAATAAAAGAAGATGAAGTAAAAAGAAAGTTTTAAAATAAATAAAATCAGAAAATATAAAATGAAAAAGTTATGAAGTTAAAAAAGATCGTGCTGTAATATTATCCTATCATATAATATATGATGTTTATAACGATTCAAACTTAAGGAAATATTAAATAAATTAATTAAATTATAACAAAGTTAAAAATATGTTCATAAAAATGTGATAAAGTTGAAAAAAATATTGTATTATTATCTTGTCATATATTATACTTTTAATAACATTTCTATCATAAGAAAATAAATAAAGAAAACAATAAAAAACGTATTAACTGTTTTTTATTGTTTTATTTATTTATTTTCAAAAAATGAAAAGTTATTTAAAAATGAAAATAAAGATCGATCAACTAAATTATAAAAAAGCGCCAAATATAAAAACATAATTTACAAAAAGGTTCTAAAGTTAAAAGACGGATGTTTTATTATTCTATGATATTTAGTTTTATAACTCTTTAAATGCAAGACAATATGAAACAAGTTAAAGGGACGAACGGTCAGCTGTTCAATGACATCATCACTGATAAGTTCAGAGTGATGATGCAGCATCTCCTATGATGGAATATTGTTCATGCTCAGTTAAGATATGATGTTTGCACCTTATTCAAATCTCTGAATGTGGGAAACTAATGAACATCAGTTCCAGTGATGTGACAGCGAGGTCTGACCTCAACCTCAGTGTTTAATAGTTCATATCCTCAACCTCTCGTTCTGATGCACTGACAACAACAATAAACTACATGACGTCATCCGAGGGATTAAAAACAGGTTCTTCTTCAATCGGCTGAGAAAGAAAAACAAGAAGATAATAACTTCCTGAAGAGAGAAACAATGCAGCTTTTTAAAATGGCCGACTAACCAGATAGACCTGCTAACCAGACAGACCTGCTAACCAGGCTAGGACCTGAGGCTACTCCACTACCCAGCATGCTCCTGGCTGTCTGGAAGTCAATGGAGAAACTTCCCAAGATAGAGATACATGTTTGTATGTTGTAATGATAAATGTTGAGAATTAATGCAAGTCAATGGAGGAAGTATAGAAAGATAGAGATACATGTTTTTATGTCTTGATGATAACGGTTAAGAATTAATGGAAGTCAATGGAGGGACCTCACAAAAATGGAGATACAGACCTGCGGTTTCCCTGCAGGAAAAAGACTGCCAGCGCTCCGATGTTGCAGAGAATGGCGACAGGAAACAGCAGCAGGTAGGTAATGGTGTAGGCGCGGTACTTGAACGCATCGTCATTGTGGAAACACGTCACCAGCAGATCCCTGGCCACCGAGGAGTTGTTTCCGACGTTGCCCATGAGAGTGTTAAGCAGGCTTACTATGAAGTACACACAGAGTATTTTCACTGAATATATCTAAATACACACCAGTTATTGACACACAAATACATATTAAACATAAATACTTAATGCAGACATTCAGACTGGAGCTCTGTGGCAGCACATTACTAAATGTTTGAAGGCAGTTTGTCTCAGTGAGTTAGTTCCTGAAATAATAACTGATATCCCATTTGTATGACTCTGAGACAAACGGTACCTGAAGGCACCACGGATCAAAACCACAAGACCAGGAAACTGATGCTGTCTGTGCCTGTCTGTGTGTGCGTCTGTGTCTGTCTGTGTCTGTCTGTGTCTGTGTGTGCGAGTGTGTCTGTCTGTGTGTGTGTGTGTGCGTGTGTATGGTATGTAAACCAGCCGGACGGTTTTAAACAAAGCTGCTTTCAAACGGTGTACTCTGTGTACTCTGTGTACTCTAATATAAGAGATCAAGTAGAATACGGTTAAAGAGGAGCTGCTGTATTTGTAAACATCAGTTCAAAGTTAATGAAGAGCCAGTTCCTTTAAATGCTATTGATAACGTTATGGCTAAAATGATATTAACTTCATATTTATGATTTTCATACAGTTTGTTGTGTCGACTGAAGATGAACATTAAACCACTGAATGACTCCCAACACGTACAAACACTCACTGCTGTGACCTTTGACCTCCTCACTGACTCGTGTTTATAGTGTCGATGATGTAGGAGACGGTTTGATCTCAGAGACCGACAACCAGTGGAAGATTAAGTCCAGAAGAACACAAACGTTTTCAAGAGTTCATGAAAACTTTGTTGTAACGTTTCGTATTCTCGCTCATTTTGTCTCTTTGTGTTTTGTCTCTTTGTGTTTTGACTCTGTGTTGATTTGTCTCTTTGTGTTGTTTTGTCTCTTTGTGTTGTTTTGTCTCTTTGTGGTGTTTTGTCTCTTTGTGTCGTTTTGTCTCTTTGTGTCGTTTTGTCTCTTTGTGTTTTATCTCTTTGTGTTTTGACTCTGTGTTGATTTGTCTCTTTGTGTCGTTTTGTCTCTTTGTGTTGTTTTGTCTCTTTGTGGTGTTTTGTCTCTTTGTGTTGTTTTGTCTCTTTGTGTTTTATCTCTTTGTGTTTTGACTCTGTGTTGATTTGTCTCTTTGTGTTGTTTTGTCTCTTTGTGTTGTTTTGTCTCTTTGTGTTGTTTTGTCTCTTTGTGTTTTGACTCTGTGTTGATTTGTCTCTTTGTGTTGTTTTGTCTCTTTGTGTCGTTTTGTCTCTTTGTGTTGTTTTCACTCTTTGTGTTGTTTTGTCTCTTTGTGTTGTTTTATCTCTTTGTGTCGTTTTGTCTCTTTGTGTTGTTTTGACTCTTTGTGTCGTTTTATCTCGTTGTGTTGTTTTGTCTCTTTGTGTTGTTTTGTCTCTTTGTGTTTTGTCTCTTTGTGTTGTTTTGTCTCTGTGTTTTGTCTCTTTGTGTTGTTTTGTCTCTGTATTTTGTCTCTTTGTGTTGTTTTGTCTCTTTGTGTTTTGACTCTTTGTGTTGTTTTGACTCTTTGTGTTGTTTTGTCTCTTTGTGTTGTTTTGTCTCTTTGTGTTTTGTCTCTTTGTGCTGTTTTGTCTCTTTGTGTTGTTTTGTCTCTTTGTGGTGTTTTGTCTCTTTGTGTTGTTTTCACTCTTTGTGTCGTTTTATCTCGTTGTGTCTCTTTGTGTTGTTTTATCTCTTTGTGTTGTTTTGTCTCTTTGTGTTGTTTTATCTCTTTGTGTTGTTTTGTCTCTTTGTGTTGTTTTGACTTTTTGTGTCGTTTTATCTTGTTGTGTTGTTTTATCTCTTTGTGTCGTTTTGTCTCTTTGTGTTGTTTTGACTCTTTGTGTCGTTTTATCTCGTGTTGTTTTGTCTCTTTGTGTTGTTTTGACTCTTTGTGTCGTTTTATCTCGTTGTGTTGTTTTGTCTCTTTGTGGTGTTTTGTCTCTTTGTGTTGTTTTCACTCTTTGTGTCGTTTTATCTCGTTGTGTCTCTTTGTGTTGTTTTATCTCTTTGTGTTGTTTTGTCTCTTTGTGTTGTTTTATCTCTTTGTGTTGTTTTGTCTCTTTGTGTTGTTTTGACTTTTTGTGTCGTTTTATCTTGTTGTGTTGTTTTATCTCTTTGTGTCGTTTTGTCTCTTTGTGTTGTTTTGACTCTTTGTGTCGTTTTATCTCGTGTTGTTTTGTCTCGTTGTGTTGTTTTGACTCTTTGTGTCGTTTTATCTCGTTGTGTTGTTTTGTCTCTTTGTGTTGTTTTGTCTCTTTGTGTTTTGTCTCTTTGTGTTGTTTTGTCTCTGTGTTTTGTCTCTTTGTGTTGTTTTGTCTCTGTGTTTTGTCTCTTTGTGTTGTTTTGTCTCTTTGTGTTTTGTCTCTTTGTGCTGTTTTTTCTCTGTGTTGTTTTGTCTCTTTGTGTTGTTTTGTCTCTTTGTGTTTTGTCTCTTTGTGTCGTTTTGTCTTTGTGTTTTGTCTCTTTGTGTTGTTTTGTCTCTTTGTGTCGTTTTGTCTCTTTGTGTCGTTTTGTCTCTTTGTGTTGTTTTGTACTTTGTGTTGTTTTGTCTCTTTGTGTCATTTTGTCTCTTTGTGTTTTGTCTCTTTGTGTCGTTTTGTCTCTTTGTGTTGTTTTGTACTTTGTGTTGTTTTGTGTCTTTGTGTCGTTTTGTCTCTTTGTGTCGTTTTGTCTCTTTATGTCGTTTTGTCTCTTTGTGTTGTTTTGTAATGTAATATTTAATATTTAAACTGAGATGTCGTGGAGGATAAAATGGAGTAAAAGTACTTATCTTTGTATTTTGCTAAATGATTTTTCATTTATTAAAACATTGAAACTATAATAATATTTATAAAATGTGGAGTAAATCTGAGCTGAATATTTAGCATAAAAGAAGACAGACGATGAGAAGATGAACCTTCAGAGAGAAATGATACTTGTTGTTTTTGCAAAGATAAAGAGACAAATTCAATTATTATGAAATGTTGATTCAGTATTTAATGCTGCGTTTTCTTCATCATCATCATCATCATCATTTGTTTCCTTCACATCATCGTCGAGTCGTTCTGTCTGATTAGTCGTTTGCTTCTCTGAGTTTACTTTTGAAGCCGCTGAACAGCCGCTGACTCACATCATCAAACAGCCTGAAGCTAAAGAGCTGAAGACCCTCTAAGGCCTCGAACTGTGAGGAAGATCTGGACCTGAACTCACGTCTGAAAGTCATCACTCACCGTTCATCTGTCCGTCCGTCCGTCTGCTTCTGATCCTCTGCTAATGTTCAGCATTCTGATCCTCTGAGAGATGTTAGTGGGAGTGTTAGAGGGTTTACCATGGAAGCACACACACACGCACGCACACACACACACACACACACACACACACACACTTCTCTTCAGAACAAGAATCTGGATCCTAAAATAAACAACAAGCCTTTCTCAACATGCGTACTTGTCTGTACTTGTGAACTCGTGGACTTGTGGAACGTCATCAGGCTCAGCCCAAGTACTGTTCCAATTCAAAGTTCGCATCGAACCAAGCACCGTCCAAATGCCCGGATGTGGCTGGCTCCGCCCATTTTACCTGGGATGCGTCGGAGGTGACTTTTCTGTACTCGGGACAGCCAGATATCCCAGAATGCATTTTGCTCCAGCAACAGGAAACAATGGCGGAGGAGAAATCACACAACTGGAAGTTGAAACTTCTAAATACTACTGTTGTTGAGTCACAGAAAGTAATTTTAGGATGTTTTGAGGCGAGAAGTTAGTTGTTTAAGCATCAAATCTGTGGTCGGTTTGTGAAGATTCAGCCGATTTAAAAATCTGCTCCGACGATTTCGGAGATGTGAGGTGTTGCTAGCGGGACCGGCAGTAAACCAGCACCGGGGGCTCAGCGCTCACGGTGCCCGCCTAGAACAGCCTGATCTCGGCGAGTCTTTTTGAAACTTGCCGCTGGTAAAGACGTCTCTGTAGCGTTTTCCTCGTCGGCAAAGAGTACAGCAATCCGGATCTGATCCACATACATATATACATACAATTACAATTATATATATATATATATATATATATATATATATACAATTACATATGTATATTTAAGTATATGTATAAATACATATAATTGTATGTATATATGTGTATATAATATAATACACTTATAAAATAATATATAATTTTTCATTTTAAATGAAAACGAAGAAAGCTGGGTTGTCATATAGTTTAGTTTGATTGTAAAAATACTTTACAGAAAAAAAACGGATTAAAGTCATGAGAGCAGCTGAGGTGGTGATGTCATCAGTACGCTGCTGTTCCAGTTGTTTGTTCTGAGTTCTCTGGACTTCAGAAGTTCACAAGTACTAGTGAACAAACGAGTTCTACATGAATGACACCCGATACACTGTAAACACACACACACACACAAACACACGTAAACACACACTCACACACTCACACACACACACACACACACACACACACACACACACACACACACACACACACACACTTATAAAGGAAAATGTTCTCAGCAGAACAGTTGTTGGTTTTCATTTTAACGACCCGATGAAGTTTCCTCCAGCGCCACCTTCAGGACAAACTTCACATGTTTTACTCTTGAGTCACTTATTTTAATAGTATTACACCTGTGTGTGTGTGTGTGTGTGTTTTGTCTCTTTGTGTTCTTTAATAAAGTAATAATATTTAATATTTAAACAGATGTCGTGGAGGACAAAATGGAAAAACTCCAATAAAGTACTTCTCTTTGTATAATAGTGAGAAGAAGAAGAAGAAGAAACTCCATCATCGACTGATGACATCATCAATCATAATAATTAACAGAATATCTTCTGATTGAAGCGATCTGTGTGATGAATCATTAATAAACATGTTGAACATAATTTATAGGAAAGAAATAATAATCAATAAACATGAAACCAAACAAGGTAAATTAATTATATTAATTATCATTTCTCTTCATGGTTTCACTAATAATAAGTGTTGTTGATCTGCTTTCATATTTATTTATTTATTTTGTAAAGCACATTTATTTTATAAAAAGTTCTCTACAGATAAATTAATTATTAATATTAAAACTGAGAATCACTTTTCAGATTTAAAAATGATTCAAATAAAATATCTTCAGGACAGAAACAGAGTCTTTTGTTTTAATGTGTCGATGTTTGTGTTCATTTAAAGTTCACGTCGTGTTTTATCAACAAAAACATAAAACGGACTTCATGAGTTCATTTTATTTTGAAATGAAACATCTTGCTGTGAAAGGTTGAAGAGAAGTCGGGTTGAAGCTCGTGTTGGACAATTTAAAAAGAGAATAAAATCAAAACAACTTTATAATAATAATAATTAAATATCACAAGTTTAATAAAAACAATATCATTTAGATGAAGTTATTGTTTTGTTTACAAAGAAAAGATTCAAGAATAAAGAGATAAAGTAACAATATTATTAAGTTCATAAAAACAGAAGATTATGAGAAAAAAATGTTTAGTTTAAAATAAAATGCTTTAGTATATATATATATATATATATATATATATATATATATATATATATATATATATATATATATATATATATATATATATATATATATAAAATATAATTGTAATTGTATGTATATATGTATGTGGATCAGATCCGGATTGCTGTACTCTTTGCCGACGAGGAAAACGCTACAGAGACGTCTTTACCAGCGGCAAGTTTCAAAAAGACTCGACGAGATCAGGCTGTTCTAGACGGGCACCGTGAGCGCTGAGCCCCCGGTGCTGGTTTACTGCCGGTCCCGCTAGCAACACCTCACATCTCCGAAATCGTCGGAGCAGATTTTTAAATCGGCTGAATCTTCACAAACCGACCACAGATTTGATGCTTAAACAACTAACTTCTCGCCTCAAAACATCCTAAAATTACTTTATGTGACTCAACAACAGTAGTATTTAGAAGTTTCTACATATATATATATATACACACATATACATATATATATATACATACACACACACATATATATATATATATATATACATACATACATACATACATACATACATATATATATATATATATATATATATACATACATACATACATACATATATATATATATACATACATACATATACATATATATATATACATACACACATATATATATATATATTTATACATACACACACATATATATATATATACATATATATGTATAAATGTAAATAAATTGAAAGTCAAGAATGAAAAAATTTCAATGTGTTTCTTCAGTTACACACTCTGACCAGCAGAGGGCGCCGTCACCAACAGAGACACACGATGAGGAAACGTCCACACTTTAAAAACACCAGACAAACATTCCACCGTTAGCTTCAAGTGTTACTATAAATAATCACAGTTTGAGATCAAAGGAAATAAAACAAAAACATGAAACAAAGAAAACTCAAAACGAATTAACTCCAGATGTTTAGTGTACTTTTATTTTGATAAACAAGCTTCATTTGAATGTTTTTAATGCACTTATTTACAAAGTTCATGTGTACATCATTAAAGAATGTGTGTAAGTTGCTTTATAATTATTGAGTCAATAATGTGTTCATCACTTCAATGTTGCAGCGCAATTAAATGACTTCATGTTTAATGATATGAATCTGTAAAGTAACTAAAGCTGTCAGATACATTAACAGTAAAGTACACGTAGTTAAAGTACACGTAGTAACAAGTAAAGTACACGCAGTTCAAGTAAAGTACACGTAGTTAAAGTACACGTAGTAACAAGTAAAGTACACGCAGTTCAATTAAAGTACACGTAGTTAAAGTACACGTAGTAACAAGTAAAGTACACGTAGTTAAAGTACACGTAGTAACAAGTAAAGTACACGCAGTTCAAGTAAAGTACACGTAGTTAAAGTACACGTAGTAACAAGTAAAGTACACGCAGTTCAAGTAAAGTACACGTAGTTAAAGTACACGTAGTAACAAGTAAAGTACACGTAGTTAAAGTACACGTAGTAACAAGTAAAGTACACGCAGTTCAAGTAAAGTACACGTAGTTAAAGTACACGTAGTAACAAGTAAAGTACACGCAGTTCAAGTAAAGTACACGTAGTTAAAGTACACGTAGTAACAAGTAAAGTACACGCAGTTCAAGTAAAGTACACGTAGTTAAAGTACACGTAGTAACAAGTAAAGTACACGTAGTTAAAGTACACGTAGTAACAAGTAAAGTACACGCAGTTCAAGTAAAGTACACGTAGTTAAAGTAAACGTAGTAACAAGTAAAGTACACGTAGTTAAAGTACACGTAGTAACAAGTAAAGTACACGCAGTTTAAGTAAAGTACACGTAGTTTAAGTAAAGTACAGACAGTTTAAGTAAAGTATAAGTACCTCAGAGTAAATGTTCTGCAGTGAAGCAGTAGAGACAGGAAGCAGCCAGCAGGGGGCAGCACCTCACCAGACCTGAACCTGATCCACTGGGTTCAGGATCCTGATCACCACATGAGACACAAAGGAGGAGGAAGAGGAAGAGGAACAGAAGGAACAGAAGGAAGAGGAGGAAGAGGACAATCTTCTAAACCTACTCTGTAAATAATGTTATAAAACTTAAATCTTTTTCCATATTTGATGTTTTCTGCTCTTTATTTTCATCTCAGTGAAACGTTTCAAACATTCATTCAACAAAAGAAACATTTTAAACTTTTGAATATATTTATTAACTCCACAAAGCTTATAACGGTGCAATAAAGGTGCAATAACGGTGCAATAAAGGTGCAATAAAGGTGCATCAAACGTGCATTTGAAATGCAGAATACTGAGGTTATCATTAATAATCTTTCATTGATTAAAGTGAAACATATTCAGATGTTGTATTAACATAAACATGGATATATTCAATCAGATGGTACTATATATTTAATAGTTTATATATTTTTATTTTATTCATATTTCTATTATTTTTCAATTATATTCAATCATCCAAAATACATTTAAACGAAGCAACAAAAGTAGGAAAGTGAAGCATGTTGAAGAACAAAGTGCTTCATGCTAGCGATGCTACGTTAGCTTCTGTAGTCGTTGCTACTTCCTGTCTCATCTCCATCTCACCTGTATTTACAGCAGGTTTGTATCAACGATGTATTTTCATTTCATTATTTCCAAAAATCATAGAAACAACAAAACCAACAAGCAGCACAACAACAACAAACACCAACAGACCACCTGTGAGTCCACGGTCTCTGTTCTCGCTTCCAGCTGTGTGACCTGCAGAGCAGAACACAGGTGAGAGCAAGTCCTGAATCTACTAACTCACCTGAGTCCTGAATCTACAAGCTCACCTGAGTCCTGAATCTACTAACTCACCTGAGTCCTGAATCTACAAGCTCACCTGAGTCCTGAATCTACTAACTCACCCGAGTCCTGAATCTACTAACTCACCCGAGTCCTGAATCTACTAACTCACCTGAGTCCTGAATCTACTAACTCACCTGAGTCCTGAATCTACTAACTCACCCGAGTCCTGAATCTACTAACTCACCCGAGTCCTGAATCTACTAACTCACCCGAGTCCTCAATCTACTAACTCACCCGAGTCCTCAATCTACTAACTCACCCGAGTCCTGAATCTACTAACTCACCTGAGTCCTGAATCTACTAACTCACCTGAGTCCTCAATCTACTAACTCACCCGAGTCCTGAATCTACTAACTCACCTGAGTCCTGAATCTACTAACTCACCTGAGTCCTCAATCTACTAACTCACCTGAGTCCTGAATCCGAGTCCTCCTCTGAGTCCGTCACCGTCAGGTTGACGAGGTACTTGATCTCGGAGCGACTCGTGTCGTTGCTGATTATAACTCGACACTCGTAGGTTCCGGAGTCGTTGACGCTGACGTTGCTCAGAACCACAGAAACGTCTCCGTTCTTCATCTCCGGATCGCTCAGGTGCACTCGACCGCGGTAACGTGGATGCAGGTAGTCGTCATTCAAGCGCTCGTGTCTGTAGAAGAAGACGTAGCCGTCCGACTTCAGGTCCGGTCTGTTCCAGTCCAGCAGTATGACGACGTCATCGGTGCGAGTCCAACACCGCAGAGTGACGTCCTGCTCGGACCTCACGGTCTCTGAAACAGAAACAAAGAATCCAGAATCAGGTCCAGAAGTCCTGATCGCATGTAGTCCTGATCCTCTACATCACAGGCGTCAAACTCAAGGCCCGCGGGCCGAATCCGGCCCGCCACGTCATTTTATGTGGCCCGCGAATCCGCCAGCAAAAAAAATAAAAAAAATGTTTTTTTTTTTTTTTAATTTTGGAAAAAGAATTAAAAGTTAGACTTGAAAATAAAAGTATCCCCATAGTCGAAATTATTAGATAGAAAGTTGAAATTGTGAGATAGCATGTTGTCTGTGTACCGACATTAAAACTATCACAACAGGTGGACAGGAGAGGGAACAGCCCGTAAAGAGGTTTTCCAACAAGTGATTGAGTTGAAAAAGATCAACAAATAATCCCAAAATGTCCATGAAGAGAAAAATTGATGCAGAGGGAAGAAAATGTAATTTAAGATGGGAAAGCGAAAACATGTCCGGTGTCACAGCAGGCTATGTTCACTAAAGCTGCTGTTACAGTGTTATTGTGGCAGCAGAGGTTGCAAAATCAGCCCGGCCCTTTACCGAGGGGCAATTTGTCAAAAACTGCATGATTAAAGTTTGCGACACCGTGTGCCCAGAAAAAAGGCAAGCATTTTAAAATGTGAGCCTAAACCGAAACACCGTTGCTGAAACTCCAACAACAGCTTGTGGGAAAGGGAAAAGATTTCATGGCATACTCCGTTGCTGCGGATGAGAGCACCGACACTTCTGATACTGCCCAGCTGTCAATCATCCGTGGAGTGGACTCAAGCCTGTGCGTAACAGAAGAGTTTTTGGGATTACACCCAATGCACGGCAGAACTACGGGGAAAGATCTCTTTGAAGAGGTGTCCAGATGTGTCGATAAAATGGGGCTGCCGTGGGATAAACTTGTGGGACTGACAACAGATGGAGCGCCTGCGATGTGCGGTCAAAAGAGTGGATTGGTGGGGAGGATCCGAGAAAAGATGGAGGAGGAAAACGTCACAAGTGAGTTGACAGCTTATCACTGCAGCATACACCAGGAGTCGTTGTGTGGCAAAGCCTTGAAAATGGAACATGTGATGAGCATCATAACATTAGCGGTTAACTTTATCAGAGCCAAAGGTTTAAATCACCGCCAGTTCAAGTCTTTCCTGGAGGAGTTAAGTACAGAATATGGTGACTTGCTCTATCACACAGAGGTGCGATGGCTAAGCCAGGGAAAGGTGCTGGAAAGATGTTTCCAGTTGCGTGAGGAGATCTGTGAGTTCATGGAAAGCAAAGGGAAAGACACAACAGAGCTCCGAAATAAAATGTTTCTGTGTGACATCACGAGCCACCTGAAAGCGCTCAACCTGCAGCTTCAGGGGCGGGGCCGTGTCATCACTGACATGTACGCTACAGTGAGGGCTTTTAAAACCAAGCTGCTCCTGTGGGAGACGCAGATGCTGCAGGAAAACTTGAGCCATTTTCCGCACTGCCAAACAATGAAAGAGCAGGTCGCTGCCTTCCCAACTACACAGTTTGCTGAAAAACTCGGCATACTTGGTGCTGACGGAGATTTGCCGATTTTGAAGCCCAAAAAAGCAGGTTTGAACTGCTCAGTAATCCATTTGCAGCTGACGTGGAAAACGCACCATCAAACCTCCAAATGGAGCTGATTGAGCTCCAATCTAATGACACACTGAAGGCAAAATATGAGTCTGTGGGCGCTGCAGAGTTTCCACGTTTCATCCCCGACACAATGCCCCAGCTGCGCTCCCAGGCTCCCAGAGGACGACCCCTCTGGATGGACTGTGAGGAGAAACACCACCAGAGGAAAAAAGACTCAGTGTGGAGATGGATGGGGACAAACAGCTGGTTCTTCCTGTGAGATCAGCTCCATGGTCCCTTTGGACGGTGGAGTCTACTGGTGTGAGTCCAGAGAGGGAGGAACCAGTAACAGCATCAACATCAGCGTCTCTGGTAAGATCAGACTGTGGAGTCAGTGTTGATGAAGCTGTGTGTGAACGCATGAAACGCTGGACTTTGTCTCTGTGTTCAGATGGACCGGTGATCCTGCAGAGTCCTGTCCTCCCTGTGACGGAGGGACATGTGGTCACTCTGTCCTGTAGGACCAAGACGTCCTCCGACCTCTCAGCTGGTTTCTCTAAAGACGGATCCTTCATCAGGACTGAGCGTGAAGGTCTCATGACCATCCAGCATGTCTCCAGGTCTGATGAAGGCCTCTACAGGTGTAACGTGAGTGATGGAGAGTCTCCACCCAGCTGGCTGTCTGTCACAGGTGAGGAGGTCAAAGGTAACGCTTGTTTCCTTTCTTCACTAAACTAAAACGAGACTAAAAACGACTTCAAAGAGATGCTTCAGAACTACAAAGGAAGTAAAAAGACTACAAAGAGATTCAAACAACCTCAAAGAGACAACACTACAAACAGTTACAAGACGACTGCAAAGAGACACAAGAGCTTTTCATGATTTATTCTTTTACTTTTCTTCAGCAGAACTTCCTGCAACATCCTCCAGTGCTGGTTTCCTCTCCTCCTCTTCCTCTCCTCCCTCCTCTTCTCCTCCTCTCTTAGTTCTGTTGTCTCTTCCGTCCCTCTGTGGTCTGGTTCTACTGGTTCTACTGGTTCTACTGGTGAGACGATGTGTCCGGAGGAAACCTGACGGTGAGACACTCGACGTTACAGATTAAATATTATGTTTTACAGTCACATTTAATTCACACGATGTTGTACAGTGAAGGTTCCAGCATGTAAATAAACATGTCTGTCTGTTTGTGAAGAATAAAACAACTTTTAATGTTTCACATTTATTAAAAGCCACTCATTTACTTTTCTTCTCAGCATTTCACCTTCTTGCAGATAATTCACCAACATTCGTGTTTAATTCTCAACTAGAAGCACATCTCAGTCAAAGTAGATCTTTATTCATGAAGCAGTTTCCGCTGTCGGTTTGTGGTCAACGTGTTTCTGTGAAGTTCTGCTGTCGTCCAGTTTCCTGTTCTCAGTTCACTTTCATGTTTTACATCACGAATGATTCTTTACAAGATAAATTAAGTTGTTTGAAAAACGTGGATAACTCACATGTGACGTTTCTATAAATGTACAGTAAATGTTTATTTATCAACAAATTAGTGACGAAATTTCTTCAAAATCACACAGATTTTCTCTTCATCTGTTATTCAGTGTGGCTTTGTGGCCACAGCACACTGAATATTATCCATCGGGCTTAATCATAATAATCTTTATCCAAATGTTTGGCGCGCTATTTTTCGGAGAGATTCGCGCAGCAGTTTTTCCGAAAATCCCAAAAAACAGAACAAAATTTCTCCATTCACTTGAATGGGGTTTCGGCGTGAAGAGAGCTAAAAAAAACACTTAACTTTGGGCCCATATTGACTAGCCGTACATTAACGTAGAAACATGATTCAAAGTTTAAATCGTAGACAAAACGCTGCACTTTATTGAGCCAAAGGGACATTTTGATAGCTAGCACAGTTTTCATGAAGTCACAGATTAAGTTTCAGGAACATTTTGGGTCTGTTTCAGATTTTATAATGGGTGTGTATTGCACGGCTCGTTAAGAGCTAGAGTGAGAGCATAACTGTCAGAGTGGAGCAGAGCAGGAAAATATTCTGTGATTTTTCCAAACAAATTGCTCCAGCTCCCACAATTCTTACTCTTTATACACCATTTTGGCCAAAAAGCTTGGAAATGTTGTGCTGGTTGCAGTAAAGTGTCTATGGAATCCAACAGACTTACACATTTGGCTCAAAGAGCCGCAGAGCGACATGAACTCCAACCAACTGCTCCATTAGACTCCATGTTAAATCTCACCACTCATTTCTCAAAGAAAGCAGACGGTACCAGTTCTGTCTATTGCTCTGGAGCTCACATTATTAACACCACAAACATAAAAAACACATCAGCGCGTTTGGCAGAGTCTTATCTTTCTCACGGTATCCATATTTTGGCACTCAGACTCCTGCTAATTTGTTAAAAAGAGGCAGGGGTTTAGTTCAAAATCACTGTTTACTGTAATGTTTCTTAACCAGTCTGCCTGTAGCACCAGGTGCGTCCTCACCATGGCAACCAGTTACTACACACACGCAGGCTCTCTCTCTCTCTCTCTCTCTTTACACACACACACACATGGAGATATTCAGCCAAAGGCATTGTTAGACCTCCTCTCTGTCTGTCTCTCACTCATCACTCTGTCTGTCTTTATGTTTATCTCTCTCTCTCTCCCTCTCTCTCTCTTCACATCATACAGTCATTCAGGTTTTAGATATATTTAGAGAACCCCCCCCCCTCCCATTTCAAAATAAAAGCTCCAGAGAGTGAATTCTAACTGGAATGCTTGTGATGAAGCCTGTCATTTAATAACCTCTCTGTTTGTGTATCAAACATTATGAATATGTCTCCTCTCCCCCTCTCTCCCCCACACAGTCCCACCCTTTCAAAATAAAAGCCCCATAGAGTAACTGTATCTTAACATGAAGCTCAGAATAAGGTTTGTACAGAAATGACCGGAGCCATTTGTGGACTGTCCATCACGAATACAAGATTCAATCCAAGAGTATGAATCTAAAATACAGAAAAGAGAGAAGCGATATCTCAATTGAACCTCAACGATACTACTGGACATCAGCGTGTGTAGCTATATATTGCGACGTCTTCGGGCAGTAAAAGCCACACTGTCAAAATTTCTTGCGAAATTTTCTAGTTTGTATTATTATATATCAGACATGGTGACCTACTTTACTAATATTTCACTTTATTGTGCAGATCCAGCTCCGGTCTACTCATCAGTGAAAAGAACAGAAGACGTCCGTCATGAACCAATCAGGACGAGAGGTACGGCTGCTAATCAATACACGTATGTCGATGCTAACAGATTAGCTCTATATGTTTATGAATTAATAACTTTATTGACTTTTCATCACAGCGCCGTCATCAGGTCGACATGTTTGTGTGTCTGATACTTTGGTTTGTGACCAAACACCTGCAGAACTAAAGACGTTCAATCAGCCTCAGCTGGACGCTTCTGTTAGCATGCTAATATGCTAAACATGCTAATATGCTAAACATGTTAACACCCGATAAACACCAGCGTGTTAGCTTGGTGATGGTGAGCATGTTAGAATTTAGTTCAAAGCAACGCTGTGTCTAAGTTCAGCCAAAGATGCTAATAACGATGATTTCAAATGGTTTATACTTCCTGTCTCCAAAGTGGGCGTGTCCATTGCGTGACCCCGCCCCCCACTTGTGGAAGTGTTGGTAACGTTTGTGTGAATGGATGAAATCAGATATTTGCATAATGTATTCATAGTTTAATTTACCAACATTAGATATTTTAATATTTGTAGCATTACAAAAATGTGTTAGCTCGGGCGTTAGCCAACGTTAGCTGCCAGATCCGCTCCATCGTGACTACTTATTAGATCGGACATTCACACCCGTTTGTCATGCATTGATTGTTGTGCATAAATGATAAATCTTGCATGTCTTCAAGGAATGAGCGATAATTTCCACAGAGCCAAAGAATCCAAAACACAATATAAAACAGTATCGTCTGCATAGAGATGAATATCATTTAAATACTATCAATTTTATTACATTATTCTCTAAAACAGTGAATGTTAGCTGAAGATTTTCTTATTAATGGCCTTATATTTGATTGTGACTGTATACTGCCATACATTTAATATTTACTGTATATATATATACAGTATATATATGTATATATATATATATATACACATATGTAATACACATTCTTTGTATGAATATTCTTTTATTTTCCAGAGAGCGATCCGGCTGCTGTTTGTTCATCAGTGAAAAGAACTGAAGAGGCCGATTATGGAGAAATAGTGATCAGACCAAAGAGGATGAGAGGTAATAATAACAATAACAATAATAATAATAACATATAATAATATTTCAGAGGTTTAGCTGCTCGTCTGATTCACTTGTTCATTAAAGTGTCATTTGTGTTTTATGTTGTTTGTGTTCAGAGTTCTCAGCAGAGCCGGAGGTCGTCTACTCCTCACTCAAGTCCACATCCACTCCTCCACACCAGTGAAGACCAGCTGCTGGTCTACTGGTCTCTACTGGTCTCTACTGGTCTCTAACCGGTCTCTAACCGGTCTCTAACTGGTCTCTACTGGTCTCTACTGGTCTCTACTGGTCTGTAACTGGTCTCTAACTGGCCTCTACTGGTCTCTAACTGGTCTCTAACTGGTCTCTCTCTACTGGTCTCTACTGGTCTGTAACTGGTCTCTACTGGTCTCTAATGTCTCTACTGGTCTCTACTGGTCTCTGGCGTCGTCTTCTCTGTTGGAAACATTTGAATAATGTGTTTAACTTGTGCAGCTATGAGCTGATTATTAAATATGAATTATGAGTGTTGTGCAGTAGCTTCCTGTCTGTTCGCTTCCTGTCAGCAGCCAGCAGGGGGCAGCAGCTTCACTGAGAACTCTTTAACACAAAGCAGGAAGTCTGCAGAAATAAATATATATAAGAGTTTATATAATATATAACTGCATGCTTCAATAATTACAGAAAGACACGAGCTGAGCAGAGTTCATTGATGTTGTAGCGACCCTCGGTAAGGAAAGCTACCAGACCTCATCTTACTTGTGGTCCTTTATCAGTGGACGACTCACAGCAGCCTGAACAACAGTCAACACCGCTAACGTTCTGTAACATCTGAACCATCTGCCCCCCCCCCCCCCCTCATAGACTGACTCTCAACAGGCTACAGCACAAACACAACATCCCACCTCTCTCTCTCTGCTGAGATGAACGTGCAAAACATGTTCAGAACGTCTGAACATGTTTTATCTGAGCAGAACACGTGACGCCACAACACACACACACACCCTGTTCCAGGAAGAAGGAACCACGTGACAACACGTCCAGGGTTCATTAGAGATCAGAGCAGACTGGAACAACAACACGCAGCAGGTCAACACTGAGCTACTGTCTGTATGTAGGTTTATATATACAGTATATATATATATATACATACATATATATATATATATATATACAGTATATATAAACCTCCCACAGCTGCTTCCTGAGTATTGAGGCTAAAGTACAAACAGGAAGTGGTGGAAATGAGTAGTCTCCAGTGAGTTGCTCTCACTGGAGACTACTGGACATCGCTGGGTCACCTTCATCACCTCTGAGTTACAGCGTCATAGTGATGAAGAGTAGAGCTGGGTCACCTTCTTCAAATACGTTTAAAGTAATGTGGTATATTTTCAGGCCTTGCACGATACAGCGAAGACCCCAAGTGTATTTGTCTTAGATGAAAACCAGATGTGCAGGAGACCAGGGGCAGAAGGGGGGATGTGTAGAATGAGGAGGCCACATACATTCTCTTATGTTCCGCCCAGATGTATGCATGACATGTATCCTATATAAAGATGAAGCGAGAGCCCTAAAGGGAGGGACTTTCGGATTCGACTTGAGACCTCCGGACGATCTAGACGTCCGTAATGGCATGTGTTGCTTGTTTGTAATAAACTTTATTATACCAGTAAGAACAGTGTCCACGGAGCATCCTTCCTCATCACTTCAACAGACCTGTCGCATGAAAGATACGGCAGTAACCAAAATCTTTGTCTCTTTCAACCTATAACTGAACAAACCATCAATATTTTAAAAGAAATTGGTGTTTTGTGACACGTTGATATTGTAACCGTAATTTAGTCGGTTCAAAAGACGGTGAAAATAGGTATTAGACGTTCAGACCCCAAATCAACGCTTTTTCAACCAAAAATCAACGTTGAAATCCGGGTTAGTGCTCACTGGGATGTCACAGTGTGCCTTCAGTGCTCTTTGTGGTGAACAGGTGTGGTTGTTGTCATTGTTCATACAGGTGTGTCTGTCAGTGCTCACGTTAGATTAACCTGTGTGAACATAGTGCTCCAGGTGAGTAATAATATACAGTATATATCATATCATAATATATGTATATCATATATTATTATATTATACTGAGACTATAATAAGATGTCCTGATGTGTTTGTCAAAGTGTTATTTTCATGTTGGAATAAAGGTTAAATATTTAACTGTAGAGTATTAATACGTGTTTGATATCTTAATGTTTTTGCATTAAATCATTCTGGGATGTTTGCTGACATTGATTGATGAGGCTCAGCCCTACAGAGAACATGTTCCACCAGCTCCACTGGTCACACTGATCATCATCCTGTTCTGTTCAGTTAGAATATAAACCTCCCACAGACACTCCTTCCTGGTATTGAGGCTAAAGAATAAACAGGAAGTGGTGAAATAACATTTGAATGTTTCATGTAGAAACTCAGCAGCAGCTTCAGTGAAGTGGGCGTCGTCATCTTCTTTGCTTTATGAGTCAGTTTCTCTTCAAACTGAAGAACTATTCAGAGGAAAAGTCCCTGAACTCACCAGACTCTGATCTGATGTCTGTGAATCATTCATGAGATTAATCATTAACGATTCTTTCTGCAGCAGTTGACTCACAGCCAGCGAGACGTTAAACTAAAGATATAAAGAGGAACAACATGTGCTCTCAGTGCTCTCGTGCTGATAGAGGGAGGATTTGACTCCACATTTGAGATTCAAAACAGTCTGATGATGAGATTATAAACTCTGCTGAGAGTCTGATCACAGCTCAGAGAGGTTCACTGTCCTCACACAAACTCTGTGAAAGTGAAACTCTTCATGAGTCTGTACAAGAGTCTTATCAAGAATAAAACACATTTAGATCAACGTCAGCACACAGAGGTCACACGCACTCTTATTTACACCACAGACATCGTGTTGATGTGATGAATAATATCATACTGGAGCAATAAAGAGGATCAGATCCAGAAGGACTTAAAGCTGCAGTTCTTCTTGAGAACAGAGAACAGAGAACAATAGTTCTTCTCTCTGAGGTTTAACTTCCTCTTCTATCAGGTGGTTTCTGGTAAATGACTCTGAGGACTTTCTGTGTCATGTTTCCACTGGAGCTCATGTTGACCACAGAAACACTGTCTGTGACAGAGAGTTACTGCCTGTGGGGGGAAGGGCTGATTACATTACATTATTATAATTATTATTATTACAACACGTCCTCACAGACTCTGTGGAGCCAAAGAGACAAAGAGAGATCACATTACACAGCAACACTTAAAGCTGCAGAGCACCAGGAACCAGGATGTAGAGTCACAAGTCTTCACTGTGTGTGTGTGTGTAGAACCACACCTCTATTCTGTCACATAAAAGCCTAAGTGATCAGCTGTGAGCGTAAATAAATGAAACTGATGAGTTCAATGTCAACCTGTTAACTTGAGTTCTCGTTGACTTTATTCTTCACTGTAAAAGATGAAATCATCTTTAATTCTGAACTCGTGTGAGTAGAACAGTTCATAGTTTGTGTTTAATTAATCTAATCACAGGTTATTAGCGTATATATATATATATATATATATATATATATATATATATATATATATATATATATATATATATATATATATATATATATATATATATATATATATATATATATATATATATATATATATATATATATCCCAGCATGCATTGCGGTCCTCCAGAAACCCGTTCTTCTACTTGGTCTGTTCACAGATGTTGGTCTGAGAGAGATTGGGGACATTCTATTGAAAAGTGATGACGTATGTCACAGTGTGCCTTCAGTGCTCTTTGTGTTCACACAGGTGTGTCTGTTGTTCAGGTTAGATCTACCTGTGTGAACATGGTACTCATAACACCTGGAGCACTAACAGGTTCTACTTTCAGCTTCACTTCTTCACAAAGGAAACCAGCAGCTGCTCCTCGTTCAACATTTCAATCATTTACAACAAGTGATACAAATGATCTTTTTAATATTTAGAGCTGCAGTACATAATATGCACAAATACAATATAAAAAGTAGCACGAACGTTAAGTATTTATTTCTCAAATACATTCTTTGTGTTATTCAAAGTTTATGATTCAGATGAAATAATAAATTACTTCTCTCAGAAGCGTATCTAATCTTTAGTTTACTTTAGTTTGTTCACATTATTTCTGGTGATCTGCATTGATCTGGTTTTACAGTGTTTAACTGTAATTCTCTGAGTTTAATCATCTCCTCAGTATAAATCAGTTTATCTTTATCCTTTCATGAGCTGGACATGTGTTATACATGAGTATATTTATATATGAGACCTCGTATCACTAGTACAAAGTACACGTTTCACACCGTAGAACAGATGTGTTAATAACCCGACTTATGAAACACAGAGGACAAGAACACCTGATTATAGGAGAGCTGATTTCAAACAAAAGCGATGAATAAGCGTAAATGAAGGCTCCTCGTGATAACATCTCTGGTTGCTGTAGAGTTAGTTTTGTGTACGTTAGAATATTTATAGAAATCTCTCATGTGTCATTTTGTTACTGCAGCATTTGTTGAATGTATAAACTCTATGTGTGTGTGTTGGCTCTCTTGATGGTCTTTATAACTGCATTAGTCTGACCCTCCTCTGGTACCAACCTGCCATGGGAGACCCTAACAGGACACATGTGTCCCGACAGCACAGCTACCAGCATCATCAGGTACGCAAACCCCCCCGCCTCGATAAGGCTGCAATCGTGGAGGGGACAAGTAATTGTTGGAACCACACAATCGTGGAGGAGAGTCACGTTGTCGTGAGTCTCACTGCTTCTAGCAGCTCTACGAGCGGCGGAGTTTAGCCAAGCAGAGCAGTGAGAGTCATGACTACACTGATGGTTACAGCAACCAGGGAGATTATTGGTTCACGGTGACGAGTCAGGGTTCTGTTGTTCTACTGAGTGTTTGATGAACTGATCGTTCACCGCTCCATCTTCATCTGATCTCTTGACCGGATGTCTTTTATACACTTGGCGACCAAACACAACAACTCCAACGACTACAAGAAGCAAAGCAAAACATACTATCGTCCCAACGAAAGAACGAAGGACGTGTTTGTTCATGGTGTTTCCGTTCACTGGATCTGAAGATTAAAACACACATTAGTCATGTAAACTGCAGCTCTAACCTGCTCCACACTGAGCTCCACTAACTCACCCGTGACCTTCAACTGGATGGTTCTGACCGGCTCGTCATCGATGAAGGCAGCTCTCTTTCTGCGTCTTGAATCTCCTGCTGCCACCAAACAGTGGTACGTTCCGGTGTCGTTGAGGACCACATCCTTCAGACGCAGAGACAAGTTTCCTCCTTTCAGCTGGAGGTCCGCCAGCTCCACCCGGTCCTTAAAGGTGGAGTCTTGTTGGTGTAGATACAAATGACCACCAGTGTAAAACAGGATGTACTTTGGTGGCTGGCCCTCTTTGATCCACTCTACAGCTCTGATGGGGGTCCTGCTGTCACTGCAGTTCAGAGTGACTGTATCTCCTACTTTTACGTCTTTTACCAAAACAAGTCCTGAAACACATCCAGAGCAAAGAGTGAGATCTCTTGAGATCACAACCAGTTTTATTGGCCATGTGTTCGTACGCATACATGGAATGTGACTCTGGTTATTAAACATTACTCTCAACGTACAAACAGAATATACAATAAACAAGAAACACATAAAAACAAGGACATTAAAGACAACTAAGAATCTAAGCATAAACATTTAACTACTCTGTATAATATAAATATAAATAGAAGAATCTATATGAACATAAAGAACAACAATATATTTGGTACAGTAGTGTAAATAGAGGAGCAGTTTGTCTGATTAATTACTCAGTGTCTCTGAACACAGAGACACTGAGTACAATCTCTGGTTCACATCTTAGGCCCTGTCCACACTACTCCGTTTCTCCTTGGATGCAGATTTGTCAAATAGAAACGGGAGTTTGTTTCAGCATCATTCTCGAGTTGATCTGCGTCCACACGGCAGCCGTCGAAGGCGGACAGCACGTGACCATTAACTACACTGGGCATGCGCGTGACGGTGTAAACAGGAAGTGAATTGCTTGCTTAGTTAAAAAAAAAAAGAAGAAAATACGACAGAGTAATAAAGTAGTCTTTAATAATGAAAGGTTGTATTTGATACTTAAGATCTTCCTCTAAAATCTCCCTCTGTAAACTCAAACAGACACAGTTCATGGAAAGTTTTAGAAGTTTTATTTTTCAGACTTAGTTACAGCGCTGCGGGTCTCTCTCTCTCTCTCTCTCTCTCTCTCTCTCTCTCTCTCTCTCTCTCTCTCTCTCTCTCTCTCTCTCTCTCTCTCTCTCTCTCTCTCTCTCTCTCTCTCTCTCTCTCTCTCTCTCTCTCTCTCTCTCTAGCGCTGCGGGTCTATCTCTCTCTCTCACATCAAATTTACTTTAAAATCAACACTTACACGTAAACGTTTACTAGAATATGGGTCCATAAATGTGGTCAACACACGTCTCTCACTCTATTCTGCTCTTGCTTCGTGCAGGAAAGCTTAGCAGATCGCTAACAGTAGATCCGTGAAATAAAGACCATGGAATCCATAGAAGAGTTTCAAGACTTCAGTGTGAATCTTTATTTGTAAAACTGTGGAAACACAATATGAAATATGGCTTTATAAACTGTCCCTATACACATTACATGAATACAAAACAACAATCCATGATATAGCCAGCATGTAACATGTCCGCCTAGCTAGCTTCTAAGCTAATTTTAACATTACTGCCAATGGAGAAATGCTAACCGCGATTAGCATTTAATACAACACAAATGTTATACTAAACACGCGAATAGAATATATCTACGTACATCTTTTCATGCTTCATAAATACATACTTACAGACTAAGGTCTCTCAAGGCTACCAAACGGAAGAAGTAAAACGTTAGAGCAGCGTGTCTTCTCATTAGAATCTAAAAACAACGAGCTGCTCCATAGGGCTGATGACGGTCACGCCGCTCGCTAATCACTCCAATAACAGCTGCTTCCTCCACAGAAATGCAGACTTTTACTGCACAACAGCTGCTGCTAGCTGTTGTGCTAGCAGCAACATCATGTAGCTGTTGTGCTAGCAGCAACATCATGTAGCTGTTGTGCTAGCAGCAACGCTTGCAATTAGTTATCCATGTTGAAATGAATCGCTGGTAGCCCAGTTTGTTTTCTTCCGGGTACGGGTCACGTGATAGTGAGTGTGACGAATCAGGGACGGAGACGTCATGGCTGCCTCCAACCTCGGCGGAGTTTTCAGATTCCTCCGTTTAGGGTGCTCCAAAACTCCGGCGTAGTGTGGCCGCTCAGTGTAAACGTAGCAAATACGGAGTAAAAACGGAGTAGTGTGGACAGGGCCTGTAGTTACTGACTGAGTTAAATACATCAACGTAACATTGTAAGGAACATACGTATCAATACATATACATTTAGGAACTACTTCAAAACATTTCTTTACACTTTTCAAAAATCCAGTCTGATTATCAAACAAGCTGAGATTAACTGTGACAGAGATCATAAAGTGAACCATTATTATCTGTTTTCAATATTTACTAAAATAAGATCAACTGTTTCACAAAACTGGTCAAAACTAAAAATCTCATGAATATATCTATTGTGATTAAAGTTGATCTTTACCAGCAGCTTCAGTCAGAAGAAATGACAGGATGAGGAGTGAAGCCATGATAGCTGAGTGGATCTGCTGCTGGTCCTATTCCTACTCCTGTCGGTTTATTCTCTGCACTAACACACCCTGGTAACCACTGGGTGTGTTAGTGCAGAGAATAAACAGACGGTTGGCTCGTGACTGCGCATGACTGCGTTGATGTCCACACCCCAGTGAAAGCAAACGCAACAGAAAGTAGGAGCAGTACCAACATCACTGCTTGATAATCTATCAGTCTGTTTCCAACGTGTACTTGTGAGTGTTTGTGTCCAACGTGTACTGTAACTTGTGAGTGTTTGTGTTCACACTGCATTAGTTTCAGTGAGCTGCCAGATAACCAGAGACACTGAGCACCAGCAGAGCTGCTGGTCCCACTGAAAGAGTCCAGTCTGTTATATTATTTATTTAAATATATAGAAATACAAAAGATATACATATATATACACAGAATATATATATATATATATATATATATATATATATATATATATACATATACGTATATACATATACACACGCACACACAACACGACTACTGTGTCAGTAACAACCACTCCTAGTCAACATGGCCCTCTGCTGGACTCAACAAGTGCTTGGAGTCAACAAGCTGTAAACACTCTGCGCATGTGCAGATGACGGCTAACCAAACACACACACACACACGCACACACAGACACACTCACACACGGTGGACAAACCTTCCTGCTACAAGCTCGTACTTCACAGCGAGACTCTGGCTTCAGAATAAGAAGGAACACAGCACAAACAAACATGGCGGACAAGAAAGAAGCACACTGACAAACAGGCTCAGCCTAGATAATGGCTGCTAGTAACCGGGACCCCAACAACACCTAGCGTTAGCATGGTGCTACATGGTGCTAGTTAGCGTTAGCATGGTGCTAGTTAGCGTTAGCATGGTGCTAGTTAGCATTAGCTTCTGACAGGTACAAAAACACAACGACAGCCTGTAGAAGTACAATCAGAACAACTTACTGATCCCACGGTACTAAGTCCAGGTCCACCTGGAGGACACCAGGGCCCCGTTCCTCGTACGTGGCTAACTGAGTTAGCCGGATACTTTTCAGGATAAGATGACGTAGATCAGGCTTTTCGGTTCCACGAAGCAAGTTTGGCAAAATCACCATGGCAACACATCCATAAGCTTGAAGCTGCTCCAGCGCAGGCTAACTGAAGGTAGCTGGATAAGCTGCCACTCCCCCGGAAAACATGGCAGCTCCTGTCATATACGGTAGTCTAATGCGCTTGCGCATATACCGGGGGTTATACGGGAGTTCCGGAAATGCATGTAAAGTGAGACACACGGTGATCCATTAAAGCAGCTGAGCAAACGAAGAAGCCTCTATTGCATTAATGTACAGCTCCCTTCCTCAGAGATCCACTGATGATTAGCGTTGATTAGTCGATGATTAGCGAAGGAGCGTGATTGTTGAGAGCGATACTAGCGATTTTTCGACATTTTTCTTCACTGGGTAATGTTGGGTTCACGGGGTTTGTGTGCACAGTTAGGGGGTTTTAGGGTCTTTGTTTGTGGGTGTTTGTAGCTGATCAGCGCGAGCTGTCGGCTGCTAAACGCCACCATGAGCCTAACGGATTTGACCATGTTCAGTGGAAGGTATCAGCCTGGCAGAGGGGGAGCTTGTCGGCCACAGCTGCGTGAAGTCCGCAGCGCGGATGAACAACGCTGTGGTCATATTTTTAGATGGTTTAGAAGCTGCGGAAGTGGTGTTGGAGAACGGGGTCGAGGTGGGTGAACACTTCCTGCCCGTTTATCCTCTCAGCTCACCGGCAGTAAAAGTTACTGTGTCCAACGTTCCTCCGTTTATTAGAAACGATGCCATAATCAAGGAGCTGTCCAAACACAGGAAGGTAGTGTCTCCGGTTAGGAAAGTGTCTTCTGGGTTTAAATCTCCGCTGTTAAAACACGTGGTGTCTCACAGGAGACATGTCCTCATGATCCCCAACAACAGGAGCAGGGAGGTAAACCTCGTGTTTAAAATCACTGTAGAGGACTTTGATTATGTAGTTTTTGCAAAGACTGATGACTTTAAATGTTACAGCGGTGGGAAAGAAGGACATCAGAGCAGAGCTTGTCCTGAGGAAACAGTTCTCATAAAGAGCAGAACCAGAAAGGTACTGAGGAGGGCAGAGGGGACAAGCAGGACGGACAGGAGGGAAAAAGTGGAGCACAGGAGGCAAGGGTGGAGGAGACGGGTGGGGCCCAGGAGATGAGGGTGGAGGAGGTGATGGTGGAGGAGACAAGTGTGGCCCAGGAGGCGAGGGTAGAGGAGATGGGTGGGGCCCAGGAGGTGAGGGAGGAGGGGACAAGTGGATTACAGGTGGTGAGGGAGGAGGAGACAAGTGATGTCCAGAAGGTGAGGGAGAGAACTGGAGGACAGGTGGAGTCAGGTAGTGAGGTAGACATGGAGGAAGACGAGGGGCAACTCAAAGCCCCTCAGCTGAAGAGGAAACAGAGAGGAAATAGTGGAAACTCACAGGCCAAAAAAGTGGCAACGACAGGAAGTAGAGGAGCAGCTGAGTGTGAGCCCAGTCTGGAGGAGGACTCTGCTGCTGACAGTGAGCTCTCTGAGTGCAGGGCTGGCAGCTGTAAGAGCTCTGAAGGCTACAGTGTGGAGGAGATACAAGAGTATCTGCTGAGGAGTAAGAATATAAGAGGAGCTAAAGTGGAGGACTACCTCTCTGACAAAGAGAAGCTCTTAAACTCTGTCAGAGCACACATGAGGAGTAAGGACAGAGGAGGTCTCACAGAGCAAGAAGGCTTCAGACTGAAAAAAATAGTTCAGATATTAAAGAAAGAGCTGAACAATGATGGAGCTAATGGAAAATAAGAGACTGGAGCCCACGTGCTCACACTGGCTGCTTCAGGAGCCGCTGGTGAACGGAGCCAAGATGGACATCCAGGGTGGCACGACTCCAGGTCTGAGCAGCATGCTGTGCTCCTCTGGGACCACCACCCTGAGGACACTGGTGGAGGTAGATGTTCCTGGACTGAGAGACGCACCTGCAGTGGCTTCTCTACTCGGGCTGATTTCCATCTGGCAGAGCAGGAGGATCCTGAGCAGGTTGGCGGAGAGACTGACGGAGGACGAGGTCGAGATGCTGAAGGAGGACGACGGAGGAGAGGAAGCTCCTGATTCTACAGATCTATTTCCAGATCAAGGATTTATTGCAGAGCTGAATGTCTCAGAACCATCATTCAGTGAAACAGTCTAGAGCAGAGGTCTTCAACAGGGGGTCCGCGGGTCCGCGGAGGTACTGCAGGGGGTCCGCGAAATTTTAGTTTTTTTCCCCCTCTAAACATGAATCTGTCCATTATTTTAATCGTTCAGTATTGTATGCAGGATAACAGGTATGTGTATGCATGGCAGTGGTACTAGTAGGCCATCACTCATTTTTCATTTCCACATTTAAAATAAAAACATCAGTGTGAATATCTTGTATGATGATTATCATGCAATTAACAGACAATGTTGATATTGGCATTGGTATCAGCTGACAAGGTGTGTTTATAAATGTCAGTGGCACGGCCTCCCTACTCACTGTACCTTCACATGTTTAAAATAACAACATGAATATATGAACCTGTGTATTATTTGAATAGCTTAGTATTGAACGCACAATAAAGAGGTATTCATGGCACTAGGCCCATTTAATATAAAACACAATTTTATACAATATATATAGTCGGGGGTCCCTGCTCCACATCTATCAGTTTGGGGCTCCTTGGCCTGAAAAATGTTGAAGACCCCTGCTCTAGAGAGTCTGAACATGAACAAAAACATGAACTAATATTCAATGTTCCTTGAAAATATGATGAAAAGAAACTGTTTTGAATGTTTTTATCATGTTTTAAGAAAATAAAGTCTCTCTCTCTCGCTCTCATTCCACTGTGCAATAAACCTCTCGAAACTCATACTGTTATTGGTGTGGTCCTGAAAAGTCGATTCCAGAGACGTGATGGTTTCTGCAGGAAGAACATGAAGACCATCGTGATCCTGATTCAGGGTCCTGTCCTACAAGAGGACATTGTTACTGTCACAACATGGACACTTGGTACAGGAACCAAAGACATATTATATTTATTCATATATGTACTACATACACACAATAGTTCAGTGTTAAGCTGCTGTGTGTTCTCGTGACTTCAGTCTGCTCTGATCTCTGAACAGTTTGATCAGTAGAATAACCCGAACCCTTCTTACGCTGCTTCTGTCTGGTTTCTCTCAGTCGACACATGCAGCTTCCTCACAGACTCAAGGTCAGAATGTATTTCTCTGTGTGTGAGTGTCTGCACAGTAGAAATGTGACTCTCTGACGTATGAATACATGAAAACAAAAAAAAGTCCATTTCCTGCCAACTGCTCGGTCAAACCCCTCATATCTCCATCTGACAGATAAAGAGGAAGGAGGTGAGCTGTAGACCTCACAGTGCTGCTCTCACACTGAACATCACTGAAGATGCAGGAATCCTCTTTACACCGGCTGCTGGGTGAGTCCACTGAAACGTGTGTATGTGTGTGTGTGTGTGTGCTCGTCTCCAGAGAGCAGTGAAAGTCCTTTATTTATATTTCATTATCTATTCTGTTACATTCTCATTCGCTGTTTCATGAATCTACACGAGTCAGAGTAGAGCCAGTACAAGTGAATGACGTGTTCAATCAACGTATATATTATATATATTATATTATATTATATATTAACGTTCACTGATGTGTTTTAGTTCACAGTGTGAAAACTGACCTTTATTCAAAATTTTGCATTCTACTCCAACTTCTAAAAGCACCAGAGCTGTTTATTTGTATGATCATATATTTCCTTCCTGTGCTTTGTTTGCTTGTTGTTTCTGTGGATACAAGCTGCTCTGAACTAATCAGAGCAGCTTGTATTATCACAGTTTCTCTGTCGACAGTCAAACCTGAAGCTAACTCTCAGCGTCTCTCTCCTCAGTTCTGACCTCACTGCTGAGCTGCTCAACACACCAGGGTCAGTGAACACATGAACACATGTACACATGAACACATGTACACATGGACACATGAACACATGTACACATGTACACATGTACATATGAACACATGAACACATGTACACATGGACACATGAACACATGTACACATGGACACATGAACACATGAACACATGTACACATGTACACATGGACACATGAACACATGTACACATGTACACATGGACACATGAACACATGAACACATGTACACATGTACACATGGACACATGAACACATGTACACATGTACACATGTACATATGAACACATGAACACATGGACACATGGACACATGAACACATGAACACATGAACACATGAACACATGAACACATGAAGTCAAACATTGAGCAACGTGTGCAAAGATAAAGCTGCTCATAATGAAACATGAAGTCATTCAGAAACCAGAAGACTGCTTCTTCTCTCAAATATTTACAAGTAACGCACAACTTGTGAGAGAAACATTCATAAAAAGATGCACGAAGAGTCTGAAGCACAGAGGAGATCAGAGCAGTTTGTCACGGTTCAGGGTTTGTTTGTGGTTGTCGTTCAACACAGAGCTGCAGAGCTACACTAGAAACACCATAACGCACATGTGTCTCTAAATATCCTGTCAGCTGCTCTTGGGCCGGGAACATCATGTTAGTTTATATGTTTCCAGTCTGACATCATATGTGCAGCAGGTAGAAAGTAGGAACATGAGGAATCTGGACAAAAATCGAATGTTAACCATGTTTTCTGTCCTCTTTTCCCTCTCAGCTCGTCTCACTGTGAGTCCCAGCAGCTCTCAGGTATTCAAAGGACAATCTGTCTCTCTGAGCTGTGAGGAGGACGACCCCTCTGCATGGACTGTGAGGAGAAACACAACCAGAGGAAACAGAACTCAGTGTGGAGATGGATGGGGACAAACAGCTGGTTCTTCCTGTGAGATCATCTACATGGTCCCTTGGGACGGTGGAGTCTACTGGTGTGAGTCCAGAGAGGGAGGAACCAGTAACAGCATCAACATCAGCGTCTCTGGTAAGATCAGACTGTGGAGTCAGTGTTGATGAAGCTGTGTGTGAACGCATGAAACACTGGACTTTGTCTCTGTGTTCAGATGGACCGGTGATCCTGCAGAGTCCTGTCCTCCCTGTGATGGAGGGACATGAGGTCACTCTGTCCTGTAGGACCAAGACGTCCTCCGACCTCTCAGCTGGTTTCTCTAAAGACGGATCCTTAATCAGGACTGAGCCTGAAGGTCTCATGACCATCCAGCATGTCTCCAGGTCTGATGAAGGCCTCTACAGGTGTAACATGAGTGATGGAGAGTCTCCACCCAGCTGGCTGTCTGTCACAGCTGAGGAGGTCAAAGGTGACGCTTGACTAACCTTGTTTTCTTTAATGAGTTTAGATACTCTGTATTAAGTCATCAAAAGGTCTTAAAGGTAATCGAGCACCGAGACCCAGCCCTACCAGTGTAGCATTACAGCATGGTGGAAATAGCATGGCAGCTAACTAGCTGTCTGTTAGCTAGCTAGCTGGCTAACTCCACCAATGCTTTAATGCTACACTGGTTGTATTGACGCTTCGTAACGTTACGACTCGTTAAAGAGACTTACGTTCATACTGAAGTTAGCCCGCTACAACGATCGCTATGACATCGGTACACATAAAAATGGCCGCCATATTTGAATGGACATGTCTGTTCTACTCTTATTCTTTTTCTATGGTTTCATTACACACATTATTAGAAGACGAACAGTGAAAGTGGTGACCGTGTTATCCATTTATCTCTTATTTCTGTGATATTAAATATATTTATATATTTTTTGTTCATTTTAGGGAAACCTACCTCTACACCTCCTACACCCTCCTCTTTCTCTAGTCCTCCCTCCTCTTCCACACCCTCCTCTGTCTTACCTTCTTTTCTGCCACCCTGGTGTCTTGCTCTCTTCTCTTTCGGTGTCCTGGTTCTGCTGGTTCTACTGGTTCTACTGGTGAGACGATGCATCCATCGGAAACCTGAAGGTTAGACTCAAACAACAACAAACAAAGACAGATTATGTTTAAACATCACATTTCACTGTTTCCTAAAGTCCATCAGGACCATCTCACCACGAGGTCCATTTAGAATGCTCTGGAGCTTTTGAGCATGTCACATGATCTTCCTCAGCAGAGGAAGTTTGATATTGAAGATCATCATGAATAAAGTGATTGATATTTGTTTATTGTTTCGGCTCACTTCAGCTGCTGGAGAAGAAGTCGGAGGTGATGACGTCACAGATGACATCACATACAGTGATGTCAAAATATCCCGTAACCTCCAACAGCCAATCAGACGGAGCAGAGGTAAAGATGCTCTTACTGATTCTTTTTAGGGGAGTCGATGGTACTGTGTGTGTGTGTGTTCTTGTTTTTATGTCCTCGTGAGGACTCACTTGAATTTTAAACGTTGAGAGGACAGTTTTAAAAAAGAGTATTTTTAGAAAGGCTTTTCATCCACATACTGTGCATATGAATGTAAAATCAATGTTTTTAGTCCCTAAACCTTCAGACAGTAGTGAGGTCTATTTCAGGTGTTGTGCTCTGCATGTGAGAATGTCTGTTTTGTACCTTGTGGTTAACTGAAGCCAGCAACACTGTGGTCATCTAGTTTCCTCTTTCTGAGTAAAACACGTCAGCAGGACTGTTGATGAAACACAGAGTTATTATTAATAAGTCATAAATGTGCAGAATCACATTTCTCTGTCTTCCGATCATATACAACATATCTACAAATTAAGCAATGCATTTTACTCAAACACTGTTATTGATCTGTAGACTACAAATTATTAATGAGCATTAATGGAATTAATACTATATTGGAAGGGGAAATTTGTCTCTGCATTTGACCCATCCCTGTATATAGGGAGCAGGCGCCCGGGGAGCCGTTAGGGTCTTGCTCAGGGACACTTCGACACGTGACACGTCCCAGTCAAGGATCGAACCGTTGACCTTGGCCTTCTACCCTGCGGTTACCAAACAACCCTCTTAACCCAGTGAGCCAAAGTCGCCCCAAATACATACAGATGGAGAGAAAGAGGAGGAGAGAAGAGCTTAGTGCATCCTAGGAAGTCCTCCAGCAGTCTAGACCTATAGCACCATATTTGGAGACTGAACCAAGACAAATCTGAGCCAGCTCTAACTATAGACCTGAACCAGTCCTAACTATAAACCTGAACCAGCCCTAACTATAAATCTGAACCAGCCCTAACTATAAACCTGAACCAGTCCTAACTATAAATCTGAACCAGCCCTAACTATAAACCTGAACCAGTCCTAACTATAAACCTGAACCAGTCCTAACTATAAACCTGAACCAGCCCTAACTATAAACCTGAACCAGTCCTAACTATAAACCTGAACCAGCCCTAACTATAAACCTGAACCAGCCCTAACTATAAACCTGAACCAGTCCTAACTATAAACCTGAACCAGCCCTAACTGTGAACCTGAACCAGCCCTAACTATAAACCTGAACCAGTCCTAACTATAAACCTGAACCAGCCCTAACTATAAACCTGAACCAGCCCTAACTATACACCTGAACCAGCCCTAACTGTGAACTTGAACCAGTCCTAACTATAAACCTGAACCAGCCCTAACTATAAACCTGAACCAGCCCTAACTATAAACCTGAGGCAGCCCTAACTATAAACCTGAACCAGTCCTAACTATAAACCTGAACCAGCCCTAACTATAAACCTGAACCAGTCCTAACTATAAACCTGAACCAGCCCTAACTATGAACCTGAACCAGCCCTAACTATAAACCTGAACCAGCCCTAACTATAAACCTGAACCAGCCCTAACTATAAACCTGAACCAGCCCTAACTATAAACCTGAACCAGCCCTAACTATAAACCTGAGTCAGTTCTAACTATAAACCTGAACCAGTTCTAACTATAAACCTAGTCTAAAGTCTAACTCTTTTTCTATGTTGAGTCACATTTTGTCCGTGTTCTCATGTGTCATATTTAAATTTAAAATGTTAATAAGTGCAGTTTGTGTGACATCCTGACGAGTTGATAAGTCAACGTGTCGACTCATCTTGATTAATCAGCTCTGTGGTTCCCTTCACATCTGTCGGGTCACTTTTATTCTTTCACAGCAGCAGAAATGTCAAAACATTGACTTCCCTTTGAAGCTTTTATCCTGATATTTGCTGCTATAATTTAGCAATATTTCATTCTACCCTTATACATACCCTGCCCTTCATTCTTATGCTATGAGTAAACAGGTATTATTGATTGTAGTAAGAGCTTAAATAAAGTGTTGTATTCCACAGAGAGTGATCCAGCTGCAGTGTACTCAGCAGTGAGACGACCAGAAGACGTCACTTATGGACAAATAGTCATCGGAGACATCAAATCAAACAGGACGAGAGGTACAGCTGCTCTTATGCGTCTCCATCGAGGACCAACAGCAGAAACATCTGTTTCTGTTCACATCTGTCAAACAAACAGGACTTTGTTCGGGACTATTTTCAGTCAAATTCAGATTTGAGGCAGGATATAAAAGTGTCGATGTACTCAACAGACCAGATACACTTCTGCATCTCAAACTGACTATTAACTGCTTTTAAAACCACCGCAGCAACACCCTCCTGTTGATTCCACTGAACTGTGTGAACATGTGTCCGGTTTGAGACTTGTGGTAAAAAGTGCCGAATTGTTTTAATCGAAGCGAGCGTCCTCGTGGTCGTCCAGCTTCCTGTTTCTGATAAACAGCCTCAAGCTATATTTGGTCTGAAATGATTAAGACCAGATACACAAACAATACGATGAGACAAGACTGAACTTTATTCATCCCGGAGGAAATAGCCAGAGATATAGATCAGAAGAAAAACATTACAAATATGAAGTTTATAAGCAGTAATATTAACACCAGTGCCTAATAGCACAACAATAAAAGTAGGTTTTATGTGATGAAACAAGTAAAATAAAATAGAAATGGTATTAAAAAAGTATTAAAAGAAAATATTGCACATGATATAGAAAGGTAGTATTGCACATGATATTGAAAGGTAGTATTGGACATGATATTAAAAGGTAGTATTGCACATGATATAGAAAGGTAGTATTGCACATGATATTGAAAGGTAGTATTGCACATGATATTGAAAGGTAGTATTGGACATGATATTAAAAGGTAGTATTGCACATGATATAGAAAGGTAGTATTGCACATGATATAGAAAGGTAGTATTGCACATGATATTGAAAGGTAGTATTGGACATGATATTAAAAGGTAGTATTGCACATGATATAGAAAGGTAGTATTGCACATGATATTGAAAGGTAGTATTGGACATGATATTAAAAGGTAGTATTGCACATGATATTAAAAGGTAGTATTGCACATGATATTGAAAGGTAGTATTGCACATGATATAGAAAGGTAGTATTGCACATACTATTGAAAGGTAGTATTGCACATGATATTGAAAGGTAGTATTGGGGAGTTCTCGTCCGCCATTGTTGTCGCTGTGTACATCCCCCATCAGCTGACGCCGAGACAGCAGTGGACACCATCCACTCCACTGTGTCTGGACTGCTGAGTCAACATCCTGGTGCATTTTTGGCAATACTGGAGACTTTAATCACACCACCCTGGATAAAGCCCTGCCAACTTTTCACCAGTATGTTGACTGCCCCACAAGAAATAACACAACTCTGGACCTTCTGTATGCTAATGCTAAGGATGCATACAGTGCCACTGCCCTTCCCCCCCTTGGCAGGTCTGATCACACCCTGATCCTGTTAACACCCAGGTATGTTCCTCTGGTGCAGAGGCTGCCTGTGACTACCAGGACTGTGAGGAGGTGGTCTCTGGAGGCTAATGACGCCCTGCAGGACTGCTTTGAGTCAACGGATTGGGGTGTGCTGTGTGGACCACATGGGGAGGACCTCAACAGCATGACGGAATGTATCACAGAATACATCAAATTCTGTGAACAAACCACCATTCCATCCCGGACTCTACGCTGCTTCCCCAACAACAAGCCATGGATCACCAGTGACCGGAAAGCTCTTCTTAATAAGAAGAAAGCAGCTTTCAGGTCTGGGGACAGGGACGAGCTCAGGAGAGTCCAGCGTGACCTGAAGGTGAAGATCAGGGAGTGCAAGGACTCCTACAGGAGGAAGCTGGAGGCCAAACTCCAGCAGAACAATGTGAAGGAGGTGTGGACGGGGATGAAGCAGATTACTGGCTTCAAGGTTGGAGGGAGACAACCAGGGGGCTCCCTGGAGAGGGCCAACGAGCTCAACTCTTTCTTCAATAGGTTTAGCTCACAGCCCTCATCTGTCTCCTCTACACACCACACCTCCCAAACACCTCCCCCTCTGTCCCCCCTGGTGAGCTGCATGGACTCAGAGCTCTCCACTTCAAAGGGCTCTGCCACCACCAACACTATGACCGCCCTCCCCCCCTCTCTGTGACGACTGGCCAGGTGAGAAGACAGCTGGAGCGACTCCATCAAGGCAAGGCTGCTGGACCTGATGGCATCAGCCCCAGGGCCCTGAAGACCTGCGCCAGCCAGCTGTCTAATGTCCTGCAACACCTCTTCAACCTGAGCCTGAAGGAGGAGGAAGTCCCGGTGCTGTGGAAGACGTCGTGCCTGGTTCCCGTACCAAAGAAGACGACTCCATCTAGCCTCAATGACTACCGACCAGTTGCCCTCACATCACACGTGATGAAGGTGCTGGAGAGGCTGGTCTTGGCCACCTCCGGCCGCAGGTGAAATCCTCACTGGACCCTCTGCAATTTGCATACCAGCCTCATGTGGGAGTGGACGACGCCATCATCTACCTGCTGCAACGAGCTCAGTCGCACCTGGATGAACCGGTGGCTCTGTGAGAATCACTTTCTTTGACTTCAGTGCATTCAACACCATCCAACCAGTGCTGCTGAGTGAGAAGCTGCGGGTGGTGGGGGTTAACGCGTCCACTGTCTCCTGGATCACTGACTACCTCACGGGCAGACCAGAGTTTGTCCAACTGGGCCGTGTGCTGTCTGATACAGTGGTCAGTGATACTGGAGCCCCACAGGGAACTGTTCTATCTCCCTTGCTGTTCACCTTGTACACCACTGACTTCCAGTACAACTCAGGGTCATGCCATCTGCAGAAGTTCTCTGATGACTCTGCAGTGGTCGGGTGTATAAGGGACGGACGGGAGGAGGAGTACAGGACAGTAGTGGAGGACTTTGTGGAGTGGGCCGGTAGAAATCACCTGCGTCTGAACGTGGCCAAGACCAGAGAGATGGTGGTCGACTTCAGGAGGAAGACGACGGCTCCACAACCGCTGAGAGTTCTGGGAGAGGATGTGGACATGGTGGATGAGTACAGGTACCTGGGGGTCTCCATCGACAACAGATTGAACTGGAAGACCAACATCAACGCTGTGTACAAGAAGGGGATGAGTCGACTCTTCTTCTTGAGGAAACTTGGATCCTTCAACGTGTGCAGCAAGATGTTGGAGATGTTCTACCAGTCTGTTGTGGCCAGTGCACTGTACTTCTGTAGTCTGCTGAGGGAGCAGCATTGGAGCCGGAGACACCAACAGACTTAACAAACTGGTTAAGAAGGCCGGCTCCATCATTGGCTGCAAACAAGACTATCTGGAAGAGGTGGTGGAGAGGAGGACACTGAAGAAACTATTGTCCATATTGGATAACCCGGACCACCCTCTCCACCACCTACTGCAGGGACAGCGGAGCACTTTCTCCAACAGACTGATCCAGCTCCGCTGTCACAAGGACCGATACAGGAGAACATTCCTTCCCACTGCCATTAGACTCTATAATAAAACACCTCTGGCCAGATGAAACACTAGACTATAACACTGCTACACTGTTGTTGCTGCTGTTGGTGATCTTGTGCACTACTGTTTAGTTTATTTGTTCCTACTCAGTTAATTTAATACGATTCTATTTAGTGTATATACTGTGCATTTTATTACTTTATTTTCTTTAATTTAATAGGTCCTGCTCTGCTATTTTATTATTATTATATTGTATATTTTGTGCATTTTCCATACTTAATATTTTATTTTATTGTGTAACCCTATTTGCTGCTGCCACAGACAAATTTCCCCTTGGGGATAAATAAAGTACATTTCTATTCTATTCTATTGCACATGATATAGAAAGGTAGTATTGCACATGATATAAGTAATACTGCAAGATGTCTGATGTTACAGCTGCCCTTCCTGCAGAAGGGGGAGGAGTTATACAGTTTGATGGCCACCGGTAGAACAGACCTCCTGTGGCGTTCTGTGGTGCACTACAGCAGTAGTATTAATATTCTTCTTTATATTGCATGTACCGCAGTACTAGGAGTAGCGCTAACAGTACTGGTATCAGTAGTAGTACCTGCAGTAATGTAATCTGTGTTGTATTCCCCAGAGAGTGATCCAGCTGCAGTGTACTCAGCAATGAGACGACCAGGAGACGTCACTTATGGACAAATAGTCATCGGAGACATCAAATGCTAAGCTAAGCTAACCACGTCCTGACTCCGGCTCCGTACTGACCACACAGACATGAGACTGAGATATTGATCTTCTCACGCTCAGAAAGAAGAAGAAGAAGAAGAAGAAGAGAACTTAAACTACTCCTTTAAATAGATGTTGGTAATCAGGATGTCAGCTCAGAACTACTAAATGTAAAGATCTCTAAACCAGTTATAGTTATTAAAACAAATACAGGCTCATTATCCATCACTACATTGTCTTTAATTTAAATGTTGACATACTTTGTATGAATTACCAGATTTTAAGGGTAATTAAAAGAAACATCAGTTTGTTTTAACAAATAACCCCAAAATAAAATCATGTTGCACTTGTTTTGACAATAAATTATTTTGGAGGGAATTATTTTTTAATGCTTATTATTAAAGACACGTCTGAACTAACCGCCAAAATAAAAGCTGGAAGCAGTTTATTTTCCCCTATTTTATATAAATTTAAGTGCAGTTTTTGAGTATTTTGTCTACTTTACGTTTTACTGCAGTACATTCACCACAGACACTGTGTTTGCATACATATAAATAGGATGTTTTAAATGTTTCCGTGGTGGTTTGTGGGCTCATGGGAAATGGTGTTTATTAAATGCTGCTGCAAAACAGAAACAACAAATACACAACCGTGTTAGATTGTATTTAAATCAAACTACGAGCGAGCCAAACAACGTACTGAAGGTTTGTAGCTATTAGCTATAAACGTTAGCATGCTAACATATTAGCCCTTTAGCTCGAGGAGTTAAAGATGAGACCTGACACGTCAACAAGCTGCCTGATACTAATGTAAACTGACTTTAAATTACATTTCACAAAAAACACTCAAATTACTGAAGATTATGCTAATAATTAAGACTAAATGATCTAATTATGTCATTAGCTTAGCTTAGCTTAGCCTAGCACTGAACACACATTAACAGATCAGCAGTTAACGTTAATAAATCATTTGGCTCAAAGAAATAAATGTTCCTGTTTATAGAATTAGATAATATAGAACAATAACAGATTCTTTGTTCCTCATATTGTTTGTGTTCAGAGTTTCCACCAGAACCAGACGTCCTCTACTCTTCACTGAGGTAGACCGTCACCAGTCCAACCAGTCACACCAGTCACACCAGTGGAGTCCAGCCAGGTGTACCTGGTCCTCACTCCTCAGTACATGTTTATTATTAATATTTGTTGAGACAAACAACTCAAATTTACAGCATATTTATGTTTTTTTTTGTTCAAAAAGTAAAACTAAAGATTAAAATAATATATTTTGTTCCTTATTTCTCCTCCATAAGTGTTTCAGTAGGAACAGCAACATGTATTCTACTGAACACAGCAATGTATTTATCATATTTATATTATTTATATATTAGTTATTTATATTGTGTGTGTATGTGTCTCTGCAGGATCAATAAACTGTGTTGGTAGTGTCCTCGTGTGATGTGGGTTTCTCAGAGCTGGTTCTGTTGTGGCTAACCGACTCACCACAGACTATGAGCACGAAGCTCATCCAGCGGTTTGACATTCACACGACTCACAAACAGTCTGTGAAGTTTAAATAAATACATGGACATCATGAAGTGATCAGAGACACTTAAAGACATACGGACAGTGAGACATGTCTGTCTGTCTCCTGTTCATGATGGACATGGAGACAAAGTCTCAGGTCTGGTGACTTGATATCAGCAGGAATATGAGTTCTACGACAGACTGCTTTCATCTTCTCAAAACGTACTTAAGTCTTCCATGGACACGTCCTAATTCTGTCCTCTGTCTCACTGGAGACGTGAGGAGAGAGGAAACAAGGGAGCATGTTTCTTTGTTTGACAAACATCTGCTTCATCCTGTGGAATCATCATCGTGTCTCTAGCGATCGTTTCCTCAGAGACGCTGCAGCCCTTCCTCTGCAGCAGTCTGCCACCTGGTGGTGTTCAGCTGTACTGCAGCTCCACCGTTCACACGCTGACAGCAACACACTGAGCATGCTCAGTGACACAAACTCCCATGATGCAGTGCAGCTGCAGAACGCTGATATTCCAGGTTAAACTGGAAGACAAAAGAAGGCAGAATATAGTCACAGCATGAAAGAGTTTATGATTATTATTAATATTAGAACTAGATGAGTCTCAAGATGTATGAAGTTGAGTTATGATACGAGACATTTAACTTCTGTGTAAACACTTCATGATGCAGAAGATGAAGTGTGAACATGACATCACGACCAGCAGGTGATAACAGAACAGCTTTACTTTGTTCTACAGATTTAATATATAATATATAAAGTCTGAGCAGCAGAGCCCCTCCCCCACTTTAACCCCAAGGCTACATTCAGGTATTCTACATCTCTAATATCTTCAAGCGTCAGTATGTTCAGTAATCTGTGTCTCACCTCGAAATGGATTCTAGAATATACAGACACATGGACACACGTCTGTCCATGTGTCCATGTACAGACGTGTGTTTGTAGACGTGCACAGTATTGTAGACGTATAAATAACTATTGTTCTCATATCAGATGTTTCTTCTGTCTGGACACAGATCGTTTAACCCAAACCTCCTCTGACCTTTGACCCTCACATCAGAAATGGAACAACTCCCAAAGACCCTTTAACGGAGGAAAGAGGACAAGACCTGAGGGAGCAGCAGAGGAGGATCCTCTCAGGATGAAGTGAGATAGATGTGATGCATAACACAGTTATAACACGTTCAATGTATGACATAACCAGGGCAGGAGGCAGGACCAGGTCCAGGTAGAACCAGGATCCACAGGAACCTGTGAGGAGAGAAAGCACAGAGACTGCGGGCCAGAAGCAAAGTCAGTAATGTACGTTAATGGTATCAGTAATATGATAGTATGTGAGTGATGATACAAGTGGGAGTCAGCAGGGCCATGGTGGGAGGAAGGACCAGGGTCCAGATGAGACCACGATCCATGGAACCCTGTGGAGATCATCAGAGATCATCAGAGCTGATCTCTACCCTTAGAGAAACATGTGTACAGTACTCATACTCTGTGTTATAGTGATCAGATGTGAACCTGGACTAGCGAAGGCTTCATGCTGTGGTCGTTGTGTTTAGCAGCTGATGAGTCTCAGTTAGAGTCTTCTGCAGTCATCAGTTTGTTGAGGATGAAATACAAAGCTTCTCCTTCAGTGAGTTCACACTTCTCTTACTCAGTGCAGCACATACGGAGCCACACACACCGCCCGTCTCTCCCGGTGTACCGGCTCTAACGGGAGTTTATTCAGCATAAATCACACAGACTCACGTGACGTCGGGACCTCCACTGAACAGAGCAGCGCGAGGCAGCACAGCAGAGCCGCTCGCGAGCACGCGGCCGAGTCGGAGCAACGCCCCGCTGGCCATGTGGAGTTAAGAGCTCCGCGTGTAGACATGCACCCCCCCCCCCCCCCCTCATCGTCTGAAGTGATGAGTAGAGAGAGGACGGACTCCTCCACCTGCTGCTCACTTCACCGTTTATTACTGTAGTTCATCATGAATCAATTTACAGAAATAATAAAACCAGAAGGGAAGTCTATATATAAATATACACATATATATATATACTTGTATATATATATATATATATATATATATATATATATATATATATATATATATATATATATATATATATATATATATATATATATATATATATATATATTAATTATATATATATACATACCTACATATACATATATGTACATACAAACTGACTTCATTGTGTCGACTAAACGTTTGTTGTCTTCGTGTGTGAAGAGGAAACCACAACACTGGCAGCAGCAGCCACAGAGGAAGAGGAGGGTCTTATGACCATGAAGACATCAAGGTTCTCTTCAGAGATGGAGGGAGCGTCTCTACTCCGGCTGCTCTGTGAGTACAGACTCTCTGTCCAACAACCAGGAGAATATACGTCTTATTCACTGTGTTTACTCTGTCGTCTCTCTGCAGGTGTGACCTCACTGCTGAGCTGCTCAACAGACCAAGGTCAGTGAGCATTCAACACACGGACCATCATGTAACCTTAGATACATGATGGGGGGGGGGGGGCAGAGAAGAATGTGTTGGTGGAGAACGAGCCTCTTAGAGGGATTCAGGTCTCTGAAATACGCCTTTCGGACGACGTCATCTTGCTTTCTGTCAGTAGCCATCTTTGTTTGTGGACGTCGCAACCTTTGATTTAGGCCGTCCCCATCATGGTTTTTTGGTTGTCGCTATCGTGGTTTTGCACTCGTCCCTGTGTTTTATTCTGGCTGTCGTGGTTTCTGACCATCATCATACCATTTCTTACTTGTCGCCATCTTGTTTTTTGAACCGTCGCCATTGTAGATTTTTTCACCAACTTTGTTTTGGATGTAAAATGTAAAGCTCACCACATCCTCTTCAACTCTGTCCTCCAGCTCGTCTGAATCTCAGCAGCTCTCAGTTCTTCAGCTGGACGTCTGTCTCTCTGAGCTGTGAGGAGGGCCAACCCTCTGGATGGACTCTGATGAGGAAAACCAGAGAAGAAGAAAAGAGTCAGTGTGGAGATGGATGGGGAAGACCGGCTGGTTCTTCCTGTCAGATGAAACACATGGTCCCTTGGGATGGTGGAGTCTACTGGTGTGAGTCCAGAGAGGGAGGAACCAGTAACAGCATCAACATCAGCGTCTCTGGTAAGATCAGACTGTGGATCAGTGTTGATGAAGCTGTGTGTGAACGCATGAAACGCTGGACTTTGTCTCTGTGTTCAGATGGACCGGTGATCCTGCAGAGTCCTGTCCTCCCTGTGATGGAGGGACATGAGGTCACTCTGTCCTGTAGGACCAAGACGTCCTCCGACCTCTCAGCTGGTTTCTCTAAAGACGGATCCTTCATCAGGACTGAGCCTGAAGGTCTCATGACCATCCAGCATGTCTCCAGGTCTGATGAAGGCCTCTACAGGTGTAACATGAGTGATGGAGAGTCTCCACCCAGCTGGCTGTCTGTCACAGGTGAGGTCTCCTTTGATTTCACCACTTCATTCACCACATGTTCACCTGACCACGTGGGATTCTGTCTGCAGGTAAACAGACCTCTGAAGCTCCGCCCCTTGCCTCGACATGGACTCCACCCTCTACATCGGCCCCGCCCCCTGCCTCAGACCCCGCCCACCTTGTGATCAGACTGGTCTGCCACCTGGTGGTGTTCTGTCCGTACTGCATCTCCACTTTCATCATGGTGTCTTTATATCGACGCAGACCCACAGGTATCAATCAACCAGTCAATCAACCAACCAATCAATCAATCAATCAATCAACAATCAATATAAATCTGATGTAAATTCCTCTGACAGGAAACGACCTACCCGTCTCCATGGCGACAGCATCACCCGACCAATCCGAGCACAGCGTTGCTGAGGACCACGACGACACGGTGGCGGTCGGCACCGTGCACGACTTCTGAGCAGAGAGAGAACCGTCGTAAACACCAAATCAGAGGCTGAAATCAATTGTTCCTTCACGTCCGTCTCTGTACTGCTCAATACGTCTCAATAAAGTTTTGTTTCAGCAGCTTTGCCTGATGTCTGGTTCTGAGTCATCACTTCACAGTCGGTCCACTTCAGATATGAACACAGAAAGACATGTTTATTATTAATATTAATATATATATATAATATAATAAGCGGCTCTGGAAAGCCACTGGGCTATAGAGCATTGCTCATATCTCAAAGACCTCAGAGTTTCTGTTAATGCTGGAGTAAAGGAAGATATAACTGCTTATTCCTCAAAGAGAAATCCCAAGATTTAGTTTGACACAATTAACAGAATTGTTTCACCGTCTGTCTCTACATGACCATGCTGTTCTGTTGAAGATTGTAACAAGTTCCTTACCTATTTTATTGATAAGGTAATACAGTAGCTATTAGGTCTGGTATTCAGCCTGGGATTTGTTCATCTACATGTAGCTCCTCTCAATCTCCTGCTGTTCTGGACTCTTTCCAGCCTTCAAGACCTGATGGACTTAATCATGAAAACAAAGCCATCATCTGGTCCTCTGGATGTTATACCATCTTCTCTATTTCAGAAAGTTCTGCTAATTATTGGCCCTGCTGTAACATCTATTGTTAATTCCTCATTGTCTACAGGAAGTGTCCCTTCCTATTTTAAGCATGCCACTATCCAGCCTATATTAAAGAAACCCAACTTAGATCCAGCTTTGCCTATGAACTACAGGCCCAGATCAAAACTGCCTTTCCTCTCCAAAATCTTAGAGAAAGTGGTGAACAACCAACTTACTGCTGCTCTGGAGAGGCACAACATGTACGACAAGTTCCAGCCTGGGTTTCATAAGCAACACTCTACTGAAACCGCTCTCCTGAGGGTTTCTAATGACATTCTCGTGTGTTCTGATGCAGGTGACTGCTCTGTGTTAGTGCTTCTGGACCTCAGGTCTGCTGATTAAGAGGCTACGTGATTGGGTTGGCATATCTGGCATAGCATTAGACTGGTTCACGTCTTACCTCGCTGACAGAAGTTTTAATGTCTCTGTGGGTGATTTTGTGTCTGTCACCTCTCCACTGTCTTGTGGTACCACAGGGCTCGGTTCTGGGGCCTCTGTTATTTTCCCTTTACTTGTTACCTTTGGGACCGATTATAAAGAACTATAATGTGTCCTATCATTTATCTGCAGATGATATCCAACTCCATCTGTCATTCAAACCCAGCGAGGCCTTCACATTAACTAGGCTCCTGGACTGTGTCAATGCCATCAGAGACTGGACGGCAGAAAACTGCTCACAACTCAACGACAGTAAGACGGAGGTTCTGGTTATTACACCGGTTGAGTTTGTCCCTATGATCAGGCAGAGTATTGGTCCACTCTCCTCTGCTGCCCATTGCAACCTGTGTAATCTAGAGGTTATTGTGATCGATCCATGTCGTTTGACCCCCATGTTAAGCAGCTGTCCAGATCTTGTTTCTTCCACCTAAGAAATATCAGTAAACTGAGATCTGTAGTATCAACACCTGAACTAGAGATGATCATACACACATTAATCTTTTCATGCATTCACTACTGTAACACTCTTTTCTCATCACTCAGTGTATCTGCTCTTAACCGTCTGCAGGTCGTCCAAAACGCTGCCGCCAGATTACTCACCAGGACAAATCGACGGTCTCACATCACCCCATACTCCGATCTCTCCACTGGCTCCCTGTAGCATTTAGGATACACTTTAAAATACTCACCCTCACTCACAGAGCACTACACGGTCAGACTCCTACATATGCAGCTGATCTACTTCACCCGTATTCACCCGCCCGCGCTCTCAGGTCAGACGTGTTAGGTCTTCTGTCTGTCCCACGCACTCGCCTTAAGACCCGTGGTGACCGAGCCTTTGAGGTAGTAGCACCAAAGCAGTGGAATGCTCTGCCTGCACCTCTACGCCTCGCAGAGTCTGTGAACTCATCCAGAAACCAGCTCAAAACTCACCTGTTCAGACTGGCGTTTGGGTAAAACTCATGTCCTAGACCTGCTTTCAAACCATGTTTTACGTTTGTACTTTCTGTTTTTGTGCATTTTAATGTAAGCTATTGGCCCTTATATGGTCACACCCCAGATAGCAAACTGACTCCGCTCCGGATCCGCCCTGGAGGTATCATAGGCTCCGGAACAGATCCGCAAAACGGGTCCGGATCGCAGTCCACTTGCACAGCGGGACGGATCTGGAACGGATACGCGTCAAAGATCCAGACCAGATCCGGCCCATATCCGCTCATGACACAGCCCATATCCGATATGGACCCGTTCATGAAGAGGATCCTTTACCCAAAACTAACTACAGAAATATCTCAGATCAAGCTGACCAACATCTAGAAAGCTCTATAAAAGTGTGAATACTCTAATAACAAAATGTTGAATTTATTCAAGACTTAAAATCTACAGTTAGAGAACATCAACGCATAGTTTGTGTATTTATATCCAACAGTGGACTCTGCAAGTAACAAGATGTATAAACATGTGTAACACATACATGTATGTGTTACACATGTTTATACCTTGTCGTAGTTCTTTTACCTCCGCCATCTTGTTTGTAGGCCCACAGGGCGCGGCCCCACTTGAGATTACATCCTACCACTGTCTGAGTAGTTAGCCCCCCCCCACACACACACTTGACTTTAGGTATTAGACATCATTGTATGATCGTGTTTGTTGGCTTTCTATATCATTTATCATTTGGATTTAATAAACTCTATATGTTAAAGAGCGCTCTCCTGTGAGTACTTCTGCACGTGTGTGTGTGTGATAACAGCTGGATGTAGTGGGTTATTAGTAATTACTAATGAACGTATTGATGTTAATAACTCCTTTGATGTTGATAGTTTAGTTTCATATTTGCTGATAATCAAACACGCTCCTTTTCATTCCTGACGGTGGATAAGTGGAGAGCAGGGCCGTCCAGAGGATCGGCGGTTCGATCCCCGGCTCCGCTAGTCGATGTGCCCTTGAGCAAGACACTAAACCCAGAATGTCTCCCGTAACTGTTCTACGGTGTATATAATCTGAACCATAAGTCTGCTAAACGACTGTAATGTGAATGTTAAATCTATCTGATGTTCTCTGATCTTTATTTTCCTCTCAAACGTTTCAAACATTCATTCAACAAAGGAAACATTTGAAAGATTTGAATATATTTATTAACTTCACAAAGCTTATAAAAGGTTCTATAAAGTGCATCAAACATACATTCGAAACGCACAAAGTGACTCACGTTATCCTCATACATCATCATTAACACTGTAACGGGAGCATGTACAGTTTAAACCTTTGATGCACCGTACCAGATTAAGGCTTTAAGATAATTCACGTCTGTAGTGCCACCAAGGAACACAATAACAAAGACTACAGGCTGGAGACATGCTACAGAGACATGGAACAACAGTCCAGGGTTCATACACATTTTGACCAATGGATTTCCATGACTTTTCCATGACTTTAAACCAAATTTCCATGACCAAACATTTTGTGAAATCTCGGTGTATACATGAAAAAGTGAGAAAATGTAGTATTTAAACAATGAGAATTCAAAGCATACAGTATACCTTAAATGACACAAACTAATGAGAGACAATAGTTTGATTAAAAGAATAAACATTTATAAATATACTCTGGTTGAGTATATTTCATAACACTGACACATCAATGAGAGCTTTAGTAGGTAGTAGCATCCAGCTAGTGCACATGTTGCTTTCCCTTTTGTAGTGCAAAGTTTTCATTGAACCCTGTTACTGTATGACTTCATATTAACTTCCACTGTTACTGTACAGCTGTTGGAATTATTTTATTTGCAATTAATATGCATTCAATCCAGTTCAATTATTTAAATTAAAATGATAATCTACTCTGGCTAAAGTAGCTTATCAAGAGTAAAATTCTGACCATGAAATCTTCCTCATTCTACTTTGAGTTAAAACAAACAACCTGCAACCAGATGCGCCGGTGTTCCTGTTTAACGTTAATGAGTGACCGCGTGAACTGAACCGGAACACGGGGGGCTGCATGTTTCATCACGTTACGTTTTTTCCTTCTAAATCGTGATCATGACGAACGTTAACAGTCGACAAAGTTCCGCATGCAGTGGACGTTAACTTAACCCAGCAAGTCTGAACGGTAACGGAACATAACGGAACTTAAACTTTAACGGAGGGAAATGAAGACGCTGTAGACATCTGAACGCTGATTGGCCAAGACTCCACACATCAAAGATGTTCTATTGTGAAGATCACGACATCACCTTTTCTCCTCGTCTCACTCCAATCTGAGAAACGCTGGCAACTCAGCGTAAATGAACGACATGAAAATATGAAAATACCATGACTTTTCCAGGTTTTCCATGACCGTACGAACCCTGACAATCACACAGATTTAGAACGTGCTGATGGAGATGCAGCTCCTCACATGGTCAGGGTGGTCCACTGATGAGCGGCTTCTACACAGAAAGATGATTACACAAAAGCAATCTTTCATCGATCAATGTGAAACAATCACACACAACCATCTCCAGAGAACGGTCCTAGAGAGATGTCCAGTGAGCGGCAGCTGTGAGCACCAAATGCCTTGTTGAGGTCAGAGGTCAGAGGAGAATGGGCAGAGTGGATGGAGATGATAGAAAGGCACCAGTAACTCAATCAACCACTCGTTACAACCGAGGTCTGCAGAACCCTAACACGTGGAACCTTGAAGCAGCCGGGCTACAGCAGCAGAGAACACACCGGGGGCCCCTCCTCAGCTAACAACAGGAAGCTGAGGCTACAGGCTCACCAACATGTGACAACAGAAGATAGGAAAACATTGTCTGGTCTGATGAGTCTCCATTCAGCTGTAGGGTCACAATGTGTCGTAAACAACATGAAAGCATGGATCCATCCTGCCTGTATCAATGGTTCAGGCTGCTGGTGTAATGGTGGGGGGGATATTTTCTTGGCACACTTTGGGCCTCTTAGTACCAACTGAGCATGGTTTAAACACCACGGCCTACCTGAGTATTGTTGCTGACCGTGTCCATCCCTTTATGACCACAGTGGACCATCTTCTGATGCTACCTCCAGCAGGATAGTGCAGCATGTCACAAAGCTCACAGCATCTCAGACTGAACATGACGATGAGTTCACTGCACTCCAACGGCCTCCACATCTCAATCCAACAGAGCAGCTCTGGGATGTGGTGGAACGGGAGATTGGCTTCAGCTTCATGGATGTGATGCAATCAAGTCAACATGGAGCAACATGTGTGAGGAACGTTTCCAACACCTTGTTGAATCTCTGCTACCAACAATAAGGCAGTTCTGAAGGCAAAAGGGTCCAACCCGGTACACACACACACACACACACACACACACACACACACACACACACACACACACACACACACACACACACACACACACACACACACACACACACACACACACACACACACACACACACACACACACACACACACACACACACACACACACACACACACACACACACACACACACACACACACACACACACACACGGTTGAACCGGTATACCGGTTAATTTCCCGTATGATATGAACTTCTCACACACCGTCATACACACAGAAACTACTGCTGTCTCTCTTCAGCAGGCAGCAGAACAGATTGCTCGGGTATGTTGCCAGTTTGAGTGCAGCGGCTCCACAGAGAGAACATTATATTTACCACAGTTTAAGCTTCTGCATTTTCCAAATGCACTAGTATTATTCACATGTTTTCTTTGGTTTGTAAAGTCTTAATATTTTGTGTGTCTCTCTTCAGACTTCAGTGTTTCTTAAAGACCATCATCATCATCATCAGTAGGAGCTGGCTGATGTCGACTCTTCTTCCTCAGTCTGATCACCAGGAGGATCAAACCAAAAACCACAATGACACCAACCACACATCCTGCTGCTATCCACCCAGGATGTCCACCCTTGTCTCCTCCATCCTCGTCTCCTCCTCCTCCAGTGTCTCCATGTGGGCGACCTGCAGAGACAAGTGTGAGGTTTGAGATGAATAGCAGAATCTATTTCCTCTTTATGTAACGAATATATCACATGACTCAGATCAGCTGTTTGATATAAAGACTCTGAACTCTAAAGGTGCGTTCACATCGTGAACTATTAGAGCGAGTAGATCACACAGGAAGTCTCAGCACAGACGCCGTGAGACTGGAGCGACAGAAATTTGCGATGGCGAAGAAAATGTCGTGACGCTGTGGCGTGATAGCCTATCAGCGTTGAGATGCTCCCCCTGTCATCACTGACTTCCTGCCGTTGTTGAATCAGGAAATAAATCCTGTAGCCGTCTGTGTTCACCCAGAGCTCTACGATCCCTCATATCAATAGAGACCGGACTATGTGTATACATGTGTGTGTGTAAACCATATGGTACAAACAATGAATAGACGCTGCCGTATTTATGTCTACATGACGTTAGTCTGAGTGTTGGTGGAGCTGCTACAATGTTAGCATAGCCTAGCACCGATCCATCAGAGCTCCATTGAGAAGACAAGTAGCCTACAAATCTGCATCATTACGTAGTTATTTCAGAGTCCCTTTTTGTCAGTTTATTGCCGTTAAATCAGTTTGTTTAGTGTTCATACAGCTGTAGTAAACAGCAACGTGTGTCTCACTAGACACAGTGAACACAGCTCCATGAATCCACAGAGCTCCTCTGGACTGTTATGAACCAGACAAGACGGCGTTTAGTTTCCTGATATCTGGACTAACACAACACGTACTAAGCAGTAGCTCGAATGGCGTGATTCATGCGAATGAACACAAATGGTTCCTCGTGAGTAACGCAGAGCGAATAATTTGGTCACGTTTGGTGTGAACGCACCATAAGAACTCTCCAGAGTCTGAACTCTAAGAACTCACCAGGCTCTCTGACAGTCAGCTCTATGACGCTGACGAGTTCAGGTTCTTGTCGAGTCTCCGTCTGCTACGGCCGGCTATAACTCGACACTCGTACGTTCCAGAGTCGTTGACGGTGACGTTCTTCAGAACCACAGAAACGTTTCCGTTCTTCATCTCTGGATCTCTCAGCTGCACTCGGCCACGAAACAGAGGATCCTGGTAGATGCCATTATAGTGGTTGTCTTTGAAGAAGAAGACGTATCTCTTCAGGTCGGGTCTGCTCCATTGTACCACTTCGATGACATCGTTTTTGGAAACCAAAGACAAACACTCAAGAGTGATGTTCTGTCCAGCTGTCACTGTGATATTATTTGTGCCTGAACAAGAACAGAAGAGAAAGTTATAAGTTAGTAGCACAGCTTTATCAATCTCAGGTTCACAGTTGGGGCTGGCTCAGGTTTGCCTTGGACCAGCCCTTAGTTAAGCTGCTAGGTCTAGACTGCTGGAGGACTTCCTACACTGTGTAATGTTGCACGGTGTATCGATACTAAAAAGGTACCGCGGTACCCGTACGTTAAAAACGATACGATTTTGCATATTTTAGTATCAATACTTCATTAAAGAGCGCACTCACTGTTCTGCTTCCTGTCATGTTGCCTGCACGCAGTGACTGCAAGGGGGCGGGGCTACCCAGCGCTCACACACGCAACAGGCAGCGCTCACTCACAGCTAACTAACACTATTAACACTCACAGCTAACCTCCATCACCAACCGGGCCTCCCTCTGACATCGCCGGCGCCGACTATATTCTATGCTTCACAGAACACGTTAAATTTACTCTAATACCTAAAGTCAATAATCACTGACTGAGATTTATACTACTCATCAAGATCTGTATTCACACTCATGGTTTCCATCTTCTTTACTCATCTAATCTCTTCTGTCAGTCTAACTTTGTTTTAGGTGTTATTAAATGTCAATCACTCTAGCCTACTCAACACTTGCATCACTCGCTCACAGACGAAGCCGTTTTTGAGCGCGAGCCGGCAGCACCCCTACACACACACACAATCACACACCCAGCATGCAACACTACTGATACCACTGATGTTCACACCCCATCGTATGTTCTGTTCTGTTCTGTTCATTTCTACAATATAGTTCATACTAATTCTACCCTCTGATTCTAGTTTATTTATTGTGGTCTTTCTCTGCTGACATTCATTCCTTAAGGCTCTGTAGTTAAACGTATAACTAGTGCTGGGCGGTGTATACCGGTTTAATTTCCCGTATGATATGAACGCTGTAACTCTTCAACAGGCAGCAGAATATATTGTTCGCAGCTAAGAACATTACAGTCGGAGCTAGTTCTCTTATATGTATTGAGAGGGACGTCTAGTCATGGTTATGACTTTATAACAATTAATAACCCACAACTAACGCTCTTTAACAACAAAACACCACAACAGTTTGTGACACATAAACAATTTGTAACACTATTAATTTTAATAAATTGAATAAAATTACACCACCGAACTGCATGCTGGGTACAGCTCGCAGTTGCTAGCTAGCGGGCTCGCTAGCACAACAGTCTGCTAACAGCTGCGAGAGCCTCCGTCGCTACCGTAACGCTACATTAAGGAACAGAAAAGACGACAGAGCGGAGATGCACCAATAGTAACGATAACAGAAACGTTAGCGCGAGTGAAACAGTGAAGCCAAAGGGTCATTTTGAAGCATTTACGGCACTTGTTCAGCGGTGCAGGAAAAACACCGACCAATGCGTTGTAAATCATGTCACGTGACGCAGCTCAGCCAATCAAATATGAGTATTCTGACAAGCTTCCTGACTCTAGTGAGATGTACACACACCCTGACACAGGGGGGAGAGACAAGGAAACAATGGCAGAGCAGAGCTGGTAAAATGTAAGTTGAAAAGGTAAATCGCTGAATAAATTCTTAAAAGAGTCCTAACCTTATCACTAATTAAATTTGATAGGTCGAAAATATATGTCATGGCTTGCGATGGTGGGTCCTGCAGCCAGACCAGTTGAGAACCACTGCTCTAGTAAGCAAAGCCTCTATACACCATGATATTAAAATGTTGTTATATTCTATGTACCTCCTGACAGTAGAGTAAGCCACTATAAACATATATGAAAACACAGTCATGGAAAAAAAAAATACCGGGATATACCGTAAAACCGGTATAATCTTAAAAAAATACCGTGATACACATTTTTGGTCATACCGCCCAGCCCTACATATAACCATCTGACACTAGCCCAGAGTTCAGCATATTCATCTAGCTAACTACACCTACCTTGGAGTGTTACAACAGCCAGTACCATTTTATTCCATGTGTCCATCCAGGCAAATTGGTGGATCCAAATGTTATAAAAAAACAAACATATATGATGTAATTTCTTTGTAATCATCCAAAATAATGTTAAGTGTATGGGTATTATTCCAAGTAGGCCACTGACTGGTCAATACGTGCGATGCATTGAGTGCGCCGGTCCGCCAGTAACTCCCGGGACACTTTTCCCCCCCTGGTACATCGGCCGCATATTTGGGGGACTTGACATCCTCAAAAACTCACCAAACTTGTCAGGCCTGGTGAATACAGCCATCTGATATGGGTTACATATCTCATCTTTCTTTTTATTAAATAGTGTGGTTTTCATGTCAAAGTTATTTGCTTTACGTGTTCTTGAAGTTCTTTAATTAATAAATGGAAATCAAAGTTATATTTGACTCCTCCCCTTTTCTCTGCTGATCCGAACCGTGAAGTTTGTGACCCGTTACACTCCTAACAGTAACATCACATGTATTATTCTGCACAGTGAGTACTTGTACTTCTACTACTTTATTTGTACTTCTACGTACAGTATCTGTTGATGGTACCTTTGTACCTTTACCTGAGTAATAACGGTCTGTATCGTGACAGCAACGTGCACGTGCAGCGAGGCTAATAAAGAGTTGAGTTAAGAGCAGTTTGTTCTCACGCGCTTTATTATATGTTAATTTAAAACCCGACATGGAGTCAGAAGTCCAGTTAAAGTAACTCAGGAAGGAAAGAGCGGGATCGGTGAGCGGAGCGGAGGGGGAGCTAGCGCTAGCAGCATGGCTAACACTCAGAGCGGTGTGGCTTTGTGTTTAACTATAACTTCATTCAAAACACGACAACACGCACACACACGTCTTACCGTCGCACAGCACCGACGTCCATGAACACAGACACAGAGTCACAAACAGAGCAGCCTCCATGTCAGCGGAGAGGAGACGGTGAATGAAGAGGCTCGTTTGCCGGGAGAGCAGACAGAGTAGCAAGGGGTGTTGAAAAAAAACTTCACAGGAAGTCATCGGATAGTTTACATCCTGTTCGTTACTTCTGTAGTCTTCCTATATCTTCTTGTAGTCTTTGGACCACGCTTGGAAAACCATGGCTGAAGAAATAGCGTTTGCTTTCTTGATCGCCGGTGAAGACGAGGCAGAAGAGTCTGGAGCTCAATCAGGTCAAAAGTTCTGATCATTTGAAAAACAAAATGTGATCTGAAAGTTCAAGTTGTGTTCCTGAACATTGAAAAATACAGCAATGTATTCAAAACAACAATAAGTGAATGAATATCATTTTGATTTTTGAATACATCTGTCTTTTTCATTTTTCACTTTCATATATATATTTTGATATTTGAGTTCTTATATTTTTCAGTTTCAGATTTTATATTGTCAGATTCAGGTCGTTTTTTTTCAGTTCAGACTTTTGACCCTGATTTAACGTGGGGGGGGGGGGGGGGCGTGGCATCAACTGAGAGGGGCGTGGCATCATGAGTGACAGCATAACAAAGGAGGCTGACGACTTCCTCAACGACGTTGCATTCAGGTAACGTGGGCACCGAGAGAATTATGACTCAACACTTTAGCTCAGTGGTCACCAACCTTTTTAAGCCCAAGATCCCCGACCTCTGCCTTGGTGACAGGGAAGATCTACCTATTGAGGCGTTGAGAGAAAAAGACTGTCCAGACCAGGGGCGTTTCTACGATTCAAAGAAAGGGGGGGCGTAGCCCCAAGGGGAGCGCACCATGTTTGCGCATATAGCGCGCGGCAATTTTTTTTGGGGCCTATTTGGGGCCGCGAAAATCCATTGTTTCAGACAGTTCATAGATTGGTTGAATCAGAAAGAGTGTGATTTTGCTCTGTAGTTTTGCTTGCATTCAGTATATGATAACACAAGAGACAGAATTTCAGGGTCATAGTGAAATTTGACAACACAAATATAAACTTTTCTCAAATAAAGAGGGAAATAATTGTCCTGCTTGTAAAGGAAAGACGGATAAACTAGCTTTCATATCCGCGTCACTCCCAAATCCTAACTCTTAAAGGGACCGCACACAGTGGATGGAGAACGGACCTGACAGTGTCAACTTCTGAGTTGTTTACTTGTTTTATTATGAGCAGAAGAGAATAAGATTTTGATCAACATTTACATCTATCTTGTTGTCCGTGTAGTTTTTACATACCAGTGATGTTTTATGCTAATTTGGACACTATCACTGAGATAAAGATGAACTAGTTCAGTGTCAAATATACCATTCAATGGAGAAAAAAAACATGAATAACAAAAATAAAAGAACACATTTCAAGTACATCTTAATTATCGAATGATAAATATTGTATGATGGGCTGGAATGGAAGGCACCCAATGCATTCACTATAATCAAGTCAAGCTAGGATTACAATGTACAGAGAAAAACACTATAGGACGAGATCCGGACAGGACTTTCCGCTTTGACATGATTTTAATCAGTCTGAAGTTGCTTTCGCGTTGCCTGTCGATTGTGCACACGTCTCTTCAGTTGCATGCCCTTATAAGGAGCTGGCGGGGCGTTTCTATATGCAAATCCAGGTGCACGCGATTTAAGAATCCTCATTCGGGGAGCACAGTTCTCAGCTGTGCTCCCCGAATGAGGAAGTGCACTTCGGCTGTGTAAGAACCCATTTTCAGGCCTAGATCTTTTCTGGCGTTGGTCTTCCGAAGTCCGTAACAAAACATTTCAGAAGACACTTCAGAAAATGTTCGAGAATGAGGCCCAATGTGTTTCTGAATTTATTTAAATTTTATTTTGGAGAGCAACGGGGAAAGTCTCCGAGATCGACCAGTGGATCGCGATCGACGGGTTGGCGACCACTGCTCTAGATTATAAAACTAAAAACAGAATAATCAAGGAATGTCATTTAAAACAATTTGTATTATTTCATAATAAGGATGGCATTGTGGTGAAACATCGTTTTCATGATTGAATAACTGCTCCCTATATGGTTCAAGAGTTATTCAGCTTCATTCTTCTTCTTCTAGGTTGTTCCTCTGAACAGAGCCACTGACTTCAGAAGTCTCTTTAGGCTCTGAGGACAAGAGGGCAGGAGGACAACAGGAGGCTCATCTACAGCGCTTCAAGGCTAAATATGATCTCTGATATTTGTCAGTTTGAGTCTCTTCTTTGGACCTTATGACCACGCTGGGACCTCACTACATGAACAGACAGCAAACCCACCGACCGGTCTGTCTCAGTGGACTCTGTCTAACCAGGACTCAGAGGGGGGTGGAAGACAGATTCAAAATGTCACAATCTACACTTTCAACACTTCTCCATCACTTCTGCTCCCTACCACGTCATGTCGGTCACCCTGTAGTTAACATGATGCCAGAGCATGCTGGGCTACAGGGAGAGATCCTCAGGCCCTGGTCTCAGAGGGAGTGTGTGTGTGCGTGTGTGTTGCTGATTTTCCAAATGATGTCGTTCAAGAATATTTTTCTGATGCTTTACTGTAATAGTACAATAAATAACTAATACATTTAACAGAACTAATCATCTTAATGAGCACACAAGATGTTTATGATATTCTATATTTCAATAAATCTACGTTTCACAGTGGTCTTTAAGTTTGTCTTTTCATATATTTAACTAAGTTATTATTATAATTGAGGATATAAGATTGGGCATATTTTAGTTCTTGGATGTCATATTTATTTAAACATTTATATAAATAAATATATGTGAAGATACGTGATGTCTAAATCATACAACCGTAAATATAAGAAATGTAAAAAGTGAAACGACAGTCCAAACATCACAGCTACAGTTTCCCATCATGCATTGGGGTAACGCAGTCGGTGGAGAGCAACTCTGCGGCGCCTGGCTTATTAAATATGAATTATGAGTGTTGTGCAGTAGCTTCCTGTCTGTTCTCTTCCTGTCAGCAGCCAGCAGGGGGCAGCAGCTTCACTGAGAACTCTTTAACACAAAGCAGGACGTAAAGAGAAACTCATGGAAAGAAGTTCAGAGCAGGTCAGCTGATGAAGTCTAAACCACTGATCCCAAACTCTATTCATATTCTATATTTAATACCTGTTGGAGTCCAGATGATCTCTGAAGAACACACTGGAATCAGACGGAGTTTGATCATCAAGCAGAGAACAGAACCCGAGTGATTCAGACAATGACTGATTTATTCTCTTCTTCTATAGTGTGGCTGACACCGGATTTGACCTTTTTAGGCTCTTCCTCTGTTTTCCTCTAACATCACAGGTGTGTTTCTCTCCTGTCATGTGGGTGTGAGTCATGTTCGTGTGGTTTATAATGTGTGTATTGCATGTGCCAGTGTGTCATGGTGAACTCTATCTTTCTAGTTGAAAGCCTTTCCCTGATGACGCGAGCATGACGCGACTCTTCTTAGTTCAGACCAGCTCTCCCTCTCACAGCACCAGGGCCTCTGCTTGTCTTCTCCATGACAGTCTCACCACACGCCAGCCTCTGCAGTAGGAACACCATCTCACTCTGGTCCTGCTGCCCCTGTAGAAATATATATCTGCATCATCAATAATTACAGAAACACACGAGCTGAGCAGAGTTCATTAATATCAGACAAACGTAAAGAAGAGAGAATCAACATGCAAAATATTTCATATCAGTCCGAACAGGTTTCATCTGAATGAAAAACACGTTTCACCTCAACACACACACACACACACCCTGTTCCAACATGAAGACACGCCCATAAACCACATACTTAATTACAGGAAGACGATCAGCTGATCAAACAAGGAAACACACAGCAGGTTAACACAGAACTACTGTGTGTGTGTAGGTGTATATATATATAAATATATATACAGGTGCTGGTCATATAATTAGAATATCATCAAAAAGTTGATTTATTTCACTAATTCCATTCAAAAAGTGAAACATGTCTATTATATTCATTCATTACACACAGACTGATATATTTCAAATGTTTATTTCTTTTCATTTTGATGATTATAACTGACAACTAAGGAAAATCCCAAATTCAGTATCTCAGAAAATTAGAATATTACTTAAGACCAATACAAAGAAAGGATTTTTAGAAATCTTGGCCAACTGAAAAGTATGAACATGAAAAGTATGAGCATGTACAGCACTCAATACTTAGTTGGGGCTCCTTTTGCCTGAATTACTGCAGCAATGCGGCGTGGCATGGAGTCGATCAGTCTGTGGCACTGCTCAGGTGTTATGAGAGCCCAGGTTGCTCTGATAGTGGCCTTCAGCTCTTCTGCATTGTTGGGTCTGGCATTTCGCATCATCCTCTTCACAATACCCCATAGATGTTCTATGGGGTTAAGGTCAGGCGAGTTTGCTGGCCAATTAAGAACAGGGATACCATGGTCCTTAAACCAGGTACTGGTTGCTTTGGCACTGTGTGCAGGTGCCAAGTCCTGTTGGAAAATGAAATCTGCATCTCCATAAAGTTGGTCAGCAGCAGGAAGCATGAAGTGCTCTAAAACTTCCTGGTATACGGCTGCGTTGACCTTGGACCTCAGAAAACACAGTGGACCAACACCAGCAGATGACATGGCACCCCAAACCATCACTGACTGTGGAAACTTTACACTGGACCTCAAGCAACGTGGATTGTGTGTCTCTCCTCTCTTCCTCCAGACTCTGGGACCCTGATTTCCAAAGGAAATGCAAAATTGACTTTCATCAGAGAACATAACTTTGGACCACTCAGCAGCAGTCCAGTCCTTTTTGTCTTTAGCCCAGGCAAGACGCTTCTGACGCTGTCTGTTGTTCAAGAGTGGCTTGACACAAGGAATGCGACAGCTGAAACCCATGTCTTGCATACGTCTGTGCGTAGTGGTTCTTGAAGCACTGACTCCAGCTGCAGTCCACTCTTTCTGAATCTCCCCCACATTTTTGAATGGGTTTTGTTTCACAATCCTCTCCAGGGTGCGGTTATCCCTATTGCTTGTACACTTTTTTCTACCACATCTTTTCCTTCCCTTCGCCTCTCTATTAATGTGCTTGGACACAGAGCTCTGTGAACAGCCAGCCTCTTTTGCAATGACCTTTTGTGTCTTGCCCTCCTTGTGCAAGGTGTCAATGGTCGTCTTTTGGACAACTGTCAAGTCAGCAGTCTTCCCCATGATTGTGTAGCCTACAGAACTAGACTGAGAGACCATTTAAAGGCCTTTGCAGGTGTTTTGAGTTAATTAGCTGATTAGAGTGTGTGGCACCGGGTGTCTTCAATATTGAACCTTTTCACAATATTCTAATTTTCTGAGATACTGAATTTGGGATTTTCCTTAGTTGTCAGTTATAATCATCAAAATTAAAAGAAATAAACATTTGAAATATATCAGTCTGTGTGTAATGAATGAATATAATAGACAAGTTTCACTTTTTGAATGGAATTAGTGAAATAAATCAACTTTTTGATGATATTCTAATTATATGACCAGCACCTGTATATATTTATTAAGTACCAATAAACAACAAGCACACAACATCTACACACACTTCAAACTGTTTCTGTTTTAAAGTGTGAAAGAATATAAACAGTGTTTTGTGCTTTATGAATGAGTTTAGTCTTCACACTGATCATAATCCTGTTCTGTTCAGTTAGAATATAAACCTCCCACAGACACTCCTTCCTGGTATTGAGGCTAAAGAATAAACAGGAAGTGGTGAAATAACATTTGAATGTTTCATGTAGAAACTCAGCAGCAGCTTCAGTGAAGTGGGCGTCGTCATCTTCTCTGCTTTATGAGTCAGTTTCTCTTCAAACTGAAGAACTATTCAGAGGAAAAGTCCCTGAACTCACCAGACTCTGATCTGTTGTCAGTGAATCATTCATGAGATTAATCATTAACCCTTTATTTCTGCATCAGTTGACTCACAGCCATCGAGACGTTAAACTGAAGATAAAAGGAGTTTTTAATGTTTTGAGCTGCTGTACAAAATATGCACAAATACAATAAAAACAGTTGCACAAAAGTTACACATTTCTTACTCAAATACAGAGTGGAGTTATTGAATCAGATTGAAGACATTATTCTTTGTGTGTTATTAAAAGTTTATTATTAACTTCACATCATTCTTCTGACTCGTTGATTCAGATGAAATAATAAATGACTTCTTTCAGACTTATCTAATCTTTCCTTGTTAAAGACTCTTTGTTTTTTAAAGTGTGTTTATTCTTTGATCGCTGGGTCACCTTCATCACCTCTGAGTTACAGCATCATAGTGATGAAGAGTAGAGCTGGGTCACCTTCATCACCTCTGAGTTACAGCATCATAGCGATGAAGAGTAGAGCTGGGTCACCTTCATCACCTCTGAGTTACAGCATCATAGCGATGAAGAGTAGAGCTGGGTCACCATCATCACCTCTGAGTTACAGCATCATAGTGATGAAGAGTAGAGCTGGGTCACCTTCATCACCTCTGAGTTACAGCATCATAGCGATGAAGAGTAGAGCTGGGTCACCTTCATCACCTCTGAGTTACAGCATCATAGTGATGAAGAGTAGAGCTGGGTCACCTTCATCACCTCTGAGTTACAGCATCATAGTGATGAAGAGTAGAGCTGCATCACCTTCATCACCTCTGAGTTACAGCATCATAGTGATGAAGAGTAGAGCTGGGTCACCATCATCACCTCTGAGTTACAGCATCATAGTGATGAAGAGTAGAGCTGGGTCACCATCATCACCTCTGAGTTACAGCATCATAGTGATGAAGAGTAGAGCTGGGTCACCTTCATCACCTCTGAGTTACAGCATCATAGTGATGAAGAGTAGAGCTGGGTCACCATCATCACCTCTGAGTTACAGCATCATAGTGATGAAGAGTAGAGCTGGGTCACCTTCATCACCTCTGAGTTACAGCATTATAGTGATGAAGAGTAGAGCTGGGTCACCATCATCACCTCTGAGTTACAGCATCATAGTGATGAAGAGTAGAGCTGGGTCACCTTCATCACCTCTGAGTTACAGCATCATAGTGATGAAGAGTAGAGCTGGGTCACCTTCATCACCTCTGAGTTACAGCATCATAGTGATGAAGAGTAGAGCTGGGTCACCTTCATCACCTCTGAGTTACAGCATCATAGTGATGAAGAGTAGAGCTGGGTCACCTTCATCACCTCTGAGTTACAGCATCATAGTGATGAAGAGTAGAGCTGGGTCACCATCATCACCTCTGAGTTACAGCATCATAGTGATGAAGAGTAGAGCTGGGTCACCTTCATCACCTCTGAGTTACAGCATTATAGTGATGAAGAGTAGAGCTGGGTCACCTTCATCACCTCTGAGTTACAGCATCATAGTGATGAAGAGTAGAGCTGGGTCACCATCATCACCTCTGAGTTACAGCATCATAGTGATGAAGAGTAGAGCTGGGTCACCTTCATCACCTCTGAGTTACAGCATCACAGTGATGAAGAGTAGAGCTGGGTCACCTTCATCACCTCTGAGTTACAGCATCACAGTGATGAAGAGTAGAGCTGGGTCACCTTCATCACCTCTGAGTTACAGCATCATAGTGATGAAGAGTAGAGCTGCATCACATGCTCTGACTGTCATGAAGACACAACACACACATGTAGATGAAAGGTGTGAAACATGTTGTTCCTGTTGCACAGCAGTGGAACGTTTCACACACACACACACTGAGCACAGATAGTGAAGAGATAGAACTGCTGCTGTGTGAAGAGAACACTGCTGCTAACAACATAAAAGAGAGCAATACACTACTTTAGAATTCATTATTGAACTTTGCCATAACAATGAGATTAATCACCATTAAATATGTAATCGTTGCGCAGCACTAATATATATACATATATATATATATCCCAGCATGCATTGCGGTCCTCCAGAAACCCGTTCTTCTACTTGGTCTGTTCACAGATGTTGGTCTGAGAGAGATTGGGGACATTCTATTGAAAAGTGATGACGTATGTCACAGTGTGCCTTCAGTGCTCTTTGTGGTGAACAGGTGTGTCTGTCGTTGCTCAGGTTAGATCTACCTGTGAACATAGCGCTCCAGGTGAGTTATGTGTACCAACAGGTTCTACGTTCAGCTTCACTTCCTCACAGAGGAAACCAGCAGCTGCTCCTCGTTCAACATTTCAATCATTTACAACAAGCAATAAAAATCATTTACGTTCTTCTTCTTGTTTTTATGGTGAAAATATGAGAATTTATTTAGAAAAATATGCACAAATACAATTACATTACAGTCATTTAGCAGACTTACAATAAGTGTATTCAACATATACAAGAGAACTACTAGTCACCAGAAGTCATGAGTCCATCTCCTCTCAACAAGCATCATAGAGCATAAACCAGAGCAGAAGTACAGAAACAAACTAATATGAATACAGTAAGTGGTGAGTGAAGGCTCAGGGTAGTACTTCTCTCAAATACATTATTTCTGTGTGTTTATTATTAATTTCACATCATTCTTCTGACTCGTTGATTCAGATGAAATAATAAATTGCTTCCTTCAGAAACATATCTAATCTTTAGCTTACGTTAGTTTGTTCACATTACTTCATAACATGTAATGCAGATCTACTGTGTAGATCATAAATGAATAGAGTCTCATTCTGTGATGACTCGTCTGGTGATCTGCATTGATCTGGTTTTACAGTGTTTAACTGTAATTCTCTGAGTTTAATCATCTCCTCAGTATAAATCACACAGTTTATCTTTATCCTTTCATGAGCTGGACATGTATTATACATGAGTATATTTATATATGAGACCTCGTATTACCAGTACAAAGTACACGTTTCACACCGTAAAGCGGTGAATAAAGGTAAATAAAGGTAAATAAAGGTGAATAAAGGTGAATCAATGCGAATAAAGGTGAATAAATGTGAATAAAGGTAACTAAAGGTAAATAAATGTGAATCAAGGTAAATAAAGGTAAATAAAGGTAAATAAAGGTGAATTCGCTAAATAAAGGTGAATAAAGGTAAATACATGTGAATAATGGTGAACAAAGGTAAATAAAGTTGAATTTGGTAAATAAAGGTAAATAAGGTAAATCAAGGTAAATAAAGGTGAATAAAGGTAAATACATGTAAATAAATATGAACAAAGGTAAATAAAGGTAAATTAAGGTGAATAAAGGTAAATAATGGTAAATAAAGGTAAATTAAGGTAAATAAAGGTGAATAAAGGTAAATGAAGGCTCCTCGTGATAACATCTCTGGTTGCTGTAGAGTTCGTTTTGTGTACGTTAGAATATTTATAAAAATCTCTAATTTAAAAAGGGATTGTTGGAACCACACAATCGTGGAGGGGAGTCAAGGTTTACACGTTATCGTGAATTTCACTGCTTCTTCTTGGCAAACCCCGCCCCCCGTGCAGCCATTTGAGCGCTCTGATTGGCCGAGCAGCATCCGCGCTTGATGAAGGTGCTGGTAACCTGATCTGTGTTCAGGCTCCATGTCCTGACTCTGAGTCCTCAGGTTCAAGCCTGGTGACGTCATCACCAAAAACTACATTAAACTACACGTCATCTACCAAAGAACTACATCCGCTCCCTCACTCATCACTGCAGCCTGTCCTCTCTATAGCAACACAACTATTCTGTCTGTATGTATAATATTTTAGTTATTGTGGATGTTTTACTTATTTAATATTCTTTACTGTTTTATTACTTATTTATAATACTCGTTTGTACTCTGCTGTATATATATATATATATATATATATACTCCACTCTGCTGCTGTGATCCTGTAAATGTCCCGCTGCAGGACTAATAAAGGATTATCTTATCTTATATTATTGTATCTTATTTTATCTCGCTCCACACTCACTGATTCATCCACTGCTCATGACTACACTGATGGTTAGAGCAACCAGCGAGATTATTGGTTCACGGTGAAGAGTTGGGGTTCTGTTGGTCTTCTGAGTGTTTGATGAACGTATCGTTCACCGCTCCATCTTCATCTGATCTCTTGACCAGATGTGTTTTATACACTCGGCGACCAAACACAACAACTCCAACGACTACAAGAAAAAACGCAAAACCTACTACCGACCCAACGGAAGAACGAAGGACGGGTTCGTTCATGATGTTTACGTTCATGATGTTGTCGTACATGGAGTTGTCGTTGGCTGAACCTGAAGATTAAAACACACATTAGTCATGTAAACTGCAGCTCTAACCTGCTCCACACTGAGCTCCACTAACTCACCTCTAACCTCCAGCTGGATGGTGGCAACCGGCTCGTCATTGATGTAGGGGGCTCTCTTTCTGCGTCTTGAATCTCCTGCTGCCACCAAACAGTGGTACGTTCCAGCGTCACTGAGGACCACGTTCTTCAGACGCAGAGACAAGTCTCCTCCTTTATGCTGGAGGTCCACCAGCTCCACCCGGCCCCTAAAGGTGGAGTGTTGGTGGTCTAGACGATAGTGGCCATCGGTGTAAAACAGGATGTACTTTGGTGGCTGGTCGCCTTTGATCCACTCTACAGCTCTGATGGGGGTCCTGCTATCACTGCAGTTCAGAGTGACTGTCTGTCCTACCTTTACCTCTACTTTTACCTCTTTTACCAAAACAAGTCCTGAAAACATCCAGAGCAGAGAGTGAGATCTCTTCAGATCACAATCAGTTTTATTGGCCATGTGTGTGAACACAAACATGGAATGTGACTCTGGTTAAACCAGGGGTGTCAAACTCATCTTCACTCTGGGCCACATCAGCATCATGTTTCCCTCAAAGGGCCGGTTGTAACTGTAAGACTGTATAACTGTAACTACTCCTAACATATTGTTAAATAACTCTCTGCTTTTGGTTATTGTTTATTCAAGTGTAAAAATATTGTACATGCAGTTATATAAATGTAAAATTATATTTAAGCACATTTCTGTTATTATAACTTAAATAATTTTAATTTAGGGTTAAGAAACCCACATTACTCTATCAAAGATCAAACTATTAAAGAAAATAACAAAGACAAATATCATCAAACACAAGTTATTACATTAACTTTGTTCAAAGCTATTTTTATCACTAATGTCCCTCCCCGGCGCATGGCAGCTACATCCAAGAGCTCCTCGCTGAGATCAGGTCTTATAAACACTGATAGATGCTCTGTGTCCGTGTTGTCTGTGCTTTCATCAACAGCTAATGAAGAAGACGAGTACCTGCTCGTCTCTTAGCTAGCTGTGTTGTTAGATTGCTGCTAGTTCCTGAACTCGGTCTGCGATGGTGTTTCTTCACAAACTGACATTTGTAAAAGTCTGTATCTGGTCGGAGCTCACCTGCTCACACACCTTTAGCAGCACTGGGCTGTAGCTTCTCTAAATATATTCTGCTGTGATTGCAGTCTGCCTTTTAATTCTTGGACAATTTTATGTTTTTCTTGGAGGCTAAATTTAGCTCCGTGTTTGGTGTCAAAATGCTACGTGAATTGTAAATTGACTCCAAGTCAATCCACTTGGAGTCAGTAAAGTATTTTTACAATCAAACTAAATATGACAACCCTGCTGTTTTCGTTTTCATTTAAAATCAAAAATGATATATTATTATATACATATATATTTAATACATACAATTAAATATATATATACATATATAAATAAATATGTATGTGGATCAGATCCGGATTGCTGTACTCTTTGCTGACGAGGAAAACGCTACAGAGACGTCTTTACCAGCAGCAAGTTTCAAAAAGACTCGCCGAGATCAGGCTGTTCTAGACGGGCACCGTGAGCGCTGAGCCCCCGGTGCTGGTTTACTGCCGGTCCCGCTAGCAACACCTCACATCTCCGAAATCGTCGGAGCAGATTTTTAAATCGGCTGAATCTTCACAAACCGACCACAGATTTGATGCTTAAACAACTAACTTCTCGCCTCAAAACATCCTAAAATTACTTTCTGTGACTTAACAACAGTAGTATTTAGAAGTTTCAACTTCCAGTTGTGTGATTTCTCCTCCGCCATTGTTTCCTGTTGCTGGAGCAAAATGCATTATGGGATATTTGGCTGTCCGAGTACAGACAAGTCACCTCCGATGCGTCCCCGATAAAATGGGCGGAGCGAGCCACATCCGGGCATTTGGACGGTGCTTGGCTTGATGTGAACTTTGAATTGGAACAGTACTTGGGCTGAGCCTGATGACGTTCCACAAGTCCACGAGTTCACAAGTACAGACAAGTACGCATATTGAGAAAGGCCCAATCACTTGTTGGAAAACCTCTTTATGGGTTGTTGCCTCTCCTGTCCACCTGTTGTGATAGTTTTAATGTCGGCACACAGACAACATGCTATCTCATAATTTCGACTTTCTATCTCATAATTTCGACCATGGGGATACTTTTATTTTCACGTCTAACTTTTCATTTTTGTAAAAAAAAAAAAAAAAATTATAAAACAATTTTTTTTTTGTTTTGTTTTTTTGCTGGCGGATTCGCGGGCCACATAAAATGACGTGCGGGCCGTATGTTTGACACCCCTGGGTTAAACATTACTCTCAACGTACAAACAGAATATACAAGAAACAAGAAACACATACAAACAAGAACATTAAAGACAACTAAGATACTAAGCATAAACATTGAGCTACTCTGTATAATATAAATATAAATAGAAGAATCTATATGAACATAAAGAACAACAACAATAGATTTGGTACAGTAGTGTAAATAGAGGAGCAGTTTGTCTGATTTCTCTGAACACAGACACTGAGTAAAAAAGTATTTGTTCTGATTCAGTCTTTCAGACAGCGAGGGGTTAATCTGTTTCACTGAATGACGTCAGTGTCAGTCTGTTTGTTATTGTTATATTTCAGCCAATCACCAATCGCCCGACGGTTGGCCACGCCCCCCGTAAGTAAGTATATACATACATTACATACATACAACACACACATACATGCATACATGCATGTATGTGTTGTTTAGTTCAATGTACAGTTCAAATAATTGTTCAGTTGTTATATTGACTGCTGTCATTAAAAGAAACACATGAACCCCAAAGCTGTAACCCTAGTGCAGGGGTCGGCAACCTGCGGCTCAGGAGCCGCATGCGGCTCTTCAGCCCCTCTGTTGCGGCTCCCTGAGTCTACATCAGGGGTCCCCAACTGGCGGACCGGATCCGGACCCAGGACCTATATCCGATTGATAATTCGGAATTTTACATATCTAACATTGAGTTTATACTTTAACCGGCGCTTCTTATTCAGCCGTTACGGCACTTGTTCGGCGGTGCAGGAAACACACCGACCAATGCGTTGCAAGTGAGTTTCCTGACTCGAGCGAGGTTTACACACACGTGACACACGGGGCTGAGACGAGGAAATAGAAAGAAGAGCAGGAACATTGCGCTAATCGAAGAAGTTATCTCACATGACGTTCTCCAACAAGAGAAACGTGTTCAGAGAGAATATAATTTATAAGCAAGAATGAACAGAATCTTATATGTTAATTGTTCCCACAGGCAGTTAAATCCTCTACACCTGTCAAGCGCTTTTCCCTGCAGGTGGCTGATCATGATGTTCAGACCCCCGCCCTCTGTAAACTATCAATGGATAAATCCAAAAAAAGAAAAGTCACGGAGGAGAATAAAGATGCTGACTTACTGTCTGCTTCCAGAACAAGCACACAGCATGTGCTGAACAGTGTCACGCTGGAGATGATTCTTCAGCTGCTGCAGCAAACTCTCCTCTTCATAAGAGTTTAATATTGTTATATCAGGTAAAATAGCAATAAAATCTCAAGAATTGTCTTTATTCTTGTTCTATATTTTCATAAATACAACAAACTATAGTTTTTGTATATATAATATAACTATATATAACACTTTATAAGCTGCGATATCAAATAGCTTTTGCGGCTCCAGACACATTTTATTTGGTGGAAAATAGAGCAAAATGGCTCTTTGGATAGAAAAGGTTGAGGACCCCTGTTCTAGGGGAAACACTGGAACTAATTCATCATTTACATTACAGGAACTACTTCAAAACAGTTCTTTACACGTTTAAAAATCCAGTCTGATTATCAAACAAGCTGAGATTAACTGTGACAGAGATCATCAAGTGAACCATTACACTCCATCTACCAATATTTACTAAAACAAGATCATAACTGTTTCACAAAACTGGTCCAAACAGAAATCTCCATAAAGATATCTGTTGTGGTTAAAAGTTGATCTTTACCAGCAGCTTCAGTCAGAACCAAAGACAGGATGAGGAGCGAAGCCATGATAGCTGCTGGTTCTGTCCTGTTATACTCACACACTGGTTAACAGGGTGTGTTAGTGCAGAGAATACACCTTTGGTTGGCTCGTGACTGCGCATGACTGCGTTGATGTCCACACCCCAGTGAAAGCAAACGCAACAGAAAGTAGGAGCAGTACCAACATCACTGCTTGATAATCTATCAGTCTGTTTCCAACGTGTACTTGTGAGTGTTTGTGTCCAACGTGTACTGTAACTTGTGAGTGTTTGTGTTCACACTGCATTAGTTTCAGTGAGCTGCACCAGATAACCAGAGACACTGAGCACCAGCAGAGCTGCTGGTCCCACTGAAAGAGTCCAGTCTGTTATATTATTTATTTAAATATATAGAAATACAAAAGATATATATATATATACACAGAATACATATGTGTATATATGTGTATATATATATATGTATATACTGTATACAGATATACATATACTGTATATACGTATATGTGTATATACATATATATACTCACACACACACACACACACACAACACAACTACTGTGTCAGTAAGAACCACCTCTAGTCAACATGGCCCTCTGCTGGACTCAGAGTTTCTGGTAAGTTGTCTACACTCTGCGCATGTGCAAATGACGGCTAACCAAACACACAGACACACTCACACACGGTGGACAAACCTTCCTGCTACAAGCTCGTACTTCACAGCGAGACTCTGGCTTCAGAATAAGAAGGAACACAGCACAAACAAACATGGCGGACAAGAAAGAAGCACACTGACAAACAGGCTCAGCCTAGATAATGGCTGCTAGTAACCGGGACCCCAACAACACCTAGCGTTAGCATGGTGCTACATGGTGCTAGTTAGCGTTAGCATGGTGCTACATGGTGCTAGTTAGCGTTAGCATGGTGCTAGTTAGCGTTAGCATGGTGCTACATGGTGCTAGTTAGCGTTAGCATGGTGCTACATGGTGCTAGTTAGCATTAGCTTCTGACAGGTACAAAAACACAACGACAGCCTGTTGAAGTACAATAAGAACAACTTACTGATCCCACGGTACTAAGTCCAGGTCCACCTGGAGGACACCTGGTCTCCAGAGTCCCTCTCCTGTGCGGCATGAAGCCGTGTTTGAGGGTTGATGGAGATGCTACAATGTTAGCTTAGCATAGCACCAATCGATCAGAGCTCCATTAAAAAAACAAGTATTTTAAAAGTTATTTATTTGTCGTCTTGAGGAGAGAACTAAGAGAACATGGATTCAAACTTTTTACAATTCTGCATCCTTACGTAGCATCTTTTTTATCTGTTTATTGTGATTGAATCACAGCATAATGTGATTATTTAGTGTTCGTACAGCTGTAGTAAACAGCTGACATGTGTCTCACTAGACAGATGATGTTATGAACCAGACAACACACCGTTTAGTTTCAACATATCTGAACTTTACAACAAGTACTAAACAGAAATACAGGTTACTTCTTCTGTGGTTGATGGAGAAAATAAACGGCTTCCATGGAGAATAAACTCTGAAGCTCCTGCTGGTATCCAGTCAAAACGTCACCGGGTTTAGAATCAGCTGTAGAATTCTATTGGCTGCCGTCTGACTTGGGGTGGAGCTACATGTAGTTGCGTCATAGTTCTAGTGGGTTGTACCTGCCTGACACTGGTGGGCCGTCGGGGCCATGAAAGCCTTCTCTGCTGGCCTAAACAGAATCACAAAGTTATATCTATTTTATAATTTAATAATTTTTCTTAAATACACTACATGTATTATAATTTATATAAATATTTCCCCATTATCTTATGTTCTCATTGCACAGCTACTGTCTTCCTCAGTTGCTCTGCTTCCAGTGCAGCTTGTTTTAAGTAGAGCTTTTATCCAATCAGATCTCACCTCTGTGTCTCTAGGTAAGAACAGAGACAGAGGCCTGCAGACTCTCACCTGCAGCCAGTGCAGATTAAAGTAAATGGAGACGATATTGTTGATTGTCATAGTGTTCAACCAATCAGCTCTTTAGTTTGACATGTTGGGCGTATTCTTTGACTGTCAGAGCCTGCTAGCTGGCCTACAAGTACGTGATTGGTCAGTGGGCTAGCTTGACATGTTGGGCGGTGACAATCCCAATATCTGCTGCCTCTGTGGAGCGGACATCTTCAGCCTCAAACGCATTAAAACGTATTCAAGAAATACAACTGGGGAGGCTCGACTGTCTTCACTGGCGTCCATGAATGGAGAAGGACTTCTTACTGGAACTAAAACACACGGATGTACTGAACAACCGTGAGATTAAACTCTTTGTTAACAAAGAAAGGAGGATGGACTTTGTCTTTAAATAGTGAACAGCAGCTCTGGTAAGTGAACTGCTTTTGTTTTTACATCTGCAGTAGCTTTAATATGCTTGTTTATAGATTATTATTTGTACAACTTGTTTTTATGAAGATGGATTTTTGTTTGGTTTTATATGTGATAGGAACTATTGTTACGTCCAGTGTTGCTCTGGGGACATATTTAGCCGGTGCCAGTGTTGACAACTTGACAACTTTCTCGCTAAATCTGGCGACTTTCCAAACCCTCTGTCAGGATCCCTGTCTGACTCATTACACCTCCCATTGCCACCGCCCTGATGGATGCACAGCTGCGGACAATCTGGCTCGTTACCCGGCAGCATATCAACCCTGGTCTTGCAGGCCTGGGTTGCCCTCTGGTGTCGAGCCACGGGACTCACAATGTCGATCTGCCTGCCCTCCGGTGTCGGACCACGGGCTCCACACCTTCCTGTCCTCTTTATTCAGGCAAAATAAAATCTGTTACATCGGACTCTGTCTCCGGTGGTCTTGCGTTTGGGTCCTACCCGTGAACTCCCGTGACACCCTCATGGAGACTTTTTTTGTCAAAAGCTACTAGCAACAAATCTAGAGACTTGTTCTGGTGTTTTGACTCTGATGTGAAAGCACGTACATTCTGCACTGCAAAGCACTCACAGGTTACTCTCACAGCAGCCTCGCTCAGCAGTCCCAGCTGCAGTCAGAGACAAGAGGAGACGCACTCTCTGTGTATTCATGTATCTGCACTCTGCAGTTGGTGTATTTATAGGTGTTGAGCTTCATTTTTACATGAAACAGATAATAACCGTAGCTGTGTTTCATAATGACAGCAGTGAAATAAGAGCTCATTTACAGAAGTTAAGGCTCTACAACCATTGAAGAAAATAAACACATCATCCAAACAATGGCTTCTATCTGACTGAGGTTAGTGCGTGTTAGTAGCTAGAGAATGTTTAGATGTAGCGCTGCGGTGAGGACAGGCTCCTCTCTAGACCACCCACATCCTGGACCTCTGTTGTACGAGGACCCCTCAGACTCTCACTCACTGAAACACAGCAGTTATTCTAGCCTCAGTGTGTCTGAGAGCTCAAATTCAATGCTGCTGATTTACATTCAAGTCGATTCCAGAGACGTGATGGTTTCTGCAGGAAGAACATGAAGACCATCGTGATCCTGATTCAGGGTCCTGTCCTACAAGAGGACATTGTTACTGTCACAACATGGACACTTCACAGGAACCAAAGACTGTTTTAAAATGAGGACATGAGTCTGTGTCTGAAGCAGCCTCTTTAAGTTCCTTCTGTCTGGTTTCTCTCAGTCCACACATGCAGCTTCCTCACAGACTCAAGGTCAGAATGTATTTCTCTGTGTGTGAGTGTCTGCACAGTAGAAATGTGACTCTCTGACGTATGAATACATGAAAACAAAAAAAAGCACATTTCCTGCCAACTGCTCGGTCAAACCCCTCAAAGCTCCATCTGACAGATAAAGAGGAAGGAGGTGAGCTGTAGACCTCACAGTGCTGCTCTCACACTGAACATCACTGAAGATGCAGGAATCCTCTTTACACCGGCTGCTGGGTGAGTCCACTGAAACGTGTGTATGTGTGTGTGTGTGTGTGCTCGTCTCCAGAGAGCAGTGAAAGTCCTTTATTTATATTTCATTATCTATTCTGTTACATTCTCATTCGCTGTGTTTCATGAATCTACACGAGTCAGAGTAGAGCCAGTACAAGTGAATGACGTGTTCAATCAACTTATAATATATAGTATTATATTATATTATATATTTTATTATATTATATTATATATTTTATTATATTATAATATATATAATATAATATTATTATATTATATTATATTATATTATATTATATTATATTATATTATATTATATTATTATATTATTATTATATTGTCAGCAGAGAACACAAAGTGAGTCACTTGGTCGTCATTCATGTGAATTATTCCGTCAGTTAAACTTCATCAGATCTGATGTGTTTTAGTTCACAGTGAAAACTGACCTTCATTCAAAATGATGCATCCAGCTTCTAAAAGCACCAGAGCTGTTTATTGATATCATCATATGTTTACTTCCTTTGTTTCTCTGTCGACAGTCAAACCTGAAGCTAACTCTCAGCGTCTCTCTCCTCAGTTCTGACCTCACTGCTGAGCTGCTCAACACACCAGGGTCAGTGAACACATGAACACATGTACACATGTACACATGAACATATGAACATATGAACATATGAACATATGAACACATGACACATGGACACATGACACTTGAACACATGAACACATGAACACATGTACACATGTACACATGACCACATGTACACATAAACACTTGAACACATGAACACATGCACACATGAACACATAACCCTAACCCAGAAAGTAGGAACATGAGGAATCTGGACAAAAATCTAATGTTAACCATGTTTTCTGTCCTCTTTTCCCTCTCAGCTCGTCTCACTGTGAGTCCCAGCAGCTCTCAGGTATTCAAAGGACAATCTGTCTCTCTGAGCTGTGAGGAGGACGACCCCTCTGCATGGACTGTGAGGAGAAACACCAGTGAAGGAGAAACGAGTCAGTGTGGAGATGGATGGGGAAGATCAGCTGGTTCCTCCTGTAAGATCAGCTTCATGGTCCCTTTGGACGGTGGAGTCTACTGGTGTGAGTCCAGAGAGGGAGGAACCAGTAACAGCATCAACATCAGCGTCTCTGGTAAGATCAGACTGTGGAGTCAGTGTTGATGAAGCTGTGTGTGAACGCATGAAACGCTGGACTTTGTCTCTGTGTTCAGATGGACCGGTGATCCTGCAGAGTCCTGTCCTCCCTGTGATGGAGGGACATGAGGTCACTCTGTCCTGTAGGACCAAGACGTCCTCCGACCTCTCAGCTGGTTTCTCTAAAGACGGATCCTTCATCAGGACTGAGCCTGAAGGTCTCATGACCATCCAGCATGTCTCCAGGTCTGATGAAGGCCTCTACAGGTGTAACATGAGTGATGGAGAGTCTCCACCCAGCTGGCTGTCTGTCACAGGTGAGGTCACCTTTGATTTCACCACTTCATTCACACATGTTCACCTGACCAGGTGGGATTCTGTCTGCAGGTAAACCCACAACCACACCCCCTTCCTCGACTCCACCCTCTACATCGGCCCCGCCCCCTGCCTCAGACCCCGCCCACCTTGTGATCAGACTGGTCTGCCACCTGGTGGTGTTCTGTCCGTACTGCATCTCCACTTTCATCATGGTGTCTTTATATCGATGCAGACCCACAGGTATCAATCAATCAATCAATCAATCAATCAATCAATCAACCAATCAATCAACCAATCAAATCACTCCAGTGTTCATGATTGACTCCTCTTGTTGATCTACTTTCTCTTTCTAACTCGCTCTGAATGTAGGAAGTGACCCGCCCGTCTCCATGGTGATGACCCCGCCCACTCAGGCTGAGGAGGGATTGGATGATGACTACGATGACATCATCACTGTTGCCACCACGGAGCATCACTTCTGAACTGTGGTGGGAAAGAATATCCTGTACCTGCTTTGTGTGAGTCTTTGGATGCTGAAATAAAGAATAAAGAACACCAAAGACCAGAGGTTCCCTTCTGTGTATTTATTCTCTGCTCAGAGAAGGTTCAATTATCACAACAGAATGCGTTCAGTCTCAGTGAGGAAGAACCAAGAACAACGTGAACAAGCTTTCTTTATACAGAAGGAGCAAAGGTGGGGCCGACGGCCGATGTTACAGACATTCTGGTCTTAGACTGAAAGGAAGAACAATGAACAACAAACAGTCAGCAACCAAAGCAGCGGCCCAAAGGCCTTGATGCTGGAACATCCTCATAGAACACAGTTAGTTAGAGAACTCTTCTTCTGCTCAACAGAGACACCGTGAAGTTACTTATGCATGAATACCATATACTGAGTAGAAATATATATACTACGTAAGTAAAATTATATAATACGTAAAAAATTACCATTACAGAACTTACCTAGAATTTATTACGAAATTAAATCAAATACATTGTTTGTCATAGTTCATAGTAAATATAGTTATAGTTACATTTAGTTACACCACCTCTGCATTGTCAGAAATTAAATGATGGTTCTTTATTTCTTCAATATCCTAAATTCCTACTCACTCATCATAAAATATATATATAATAATTCAATACAACCATCAGTGAGATACACATTTTAATCTCAGTTTGAAAATTTAAATCATTGTGTTGATTCTACCACCAGGGGGCGCCCAAGTCAAACATGTTCATTTGTTATTCATACTTAATAAAACTGCAGTTTTTCAGCTGTGAAGCCAAAAACAATCAAAAGGAAACGCATCAAAGCAACAATTAAAGACACTTTGACAAAGAACCATTCTGACTGAAAAGTTCACTTTAAAACTTTATTGACAAATTACAAAACAGTGCATTACAGTATTAGTTTACATTCATGTCAGTCCAAATTGTCTTCCCTTATTAATTATATTGCGTTAGACATTTGTGTTAAATTGTCTTAATTAAAATATGGATTCTTGAGTAGTTGTAAACTGGTTTTGTGAGGTCACAGCGATCAGTTCATCTTTGAGTCCAGGTGTTTGTGACTAAATCTGAAGACATTCCCTCCAGAAGTTCCTGAGATATCGAGTTCACGAGAACGGACGAACACGACAGAGAAGCTGAAAACACGACGTAAAAACATACATTTAACCATACAAAACAACAACAACAACAACAACAACAACAACAGAGAAAAGTTTAGAATCGATACTCGGTGGTGACGTCAGCAATGACATCATCGTACGCTCGGTCCAATCCCTCGTCATCCTCGCTGGGTGGAGACGTCGTCATAACAACAGGCTGGTTCCTTCCTGCAGAGTTACGTAATCATTTAATGAATCGTCTGACGAGTTATTCGACATGAAGCATGTTGTGATTTGATCGATTGATTGCAACAGGTCGACATGTTAATGCGTCTGATTTGTTGGTTTATGACCAAATACCTGCAGAACTAAAGACACTCGATAATCAGCTAATGCTAGCACGCTACCGTGCTAAGCTAACATGGGGAACACGGTGAATGTGCAGCCTTACTGACTCCCACCAGAGGCTCAGTGCTACCTGTGGGCCTGTGTCGGAACACGGACACCATGAGGACGGTGGCGACGCAGTACGGGGACACCACCAGCAGGTGGCGCATCACTCCCAGCCAGGAGAGGGTGGAGTCTGCAGCCGAGGAAGACGAGCCGTGTGGATCTGGAAAAACAAACACACCTGTTCAGGTGAATGTCACTAATGTTACACTCACTAAAACACACCTTTAACAGGGACAGTCAACCAATAGAACCAAAGAGTTAGCATCTATCGGATTAGCAACAGAAGAGATGACCCACACAATGATTTAAGTCACCTCAATATTCACTTAAAACTAGGAATAGAACCGTAGCTACGGACTCAACACCTGCTGAGTGCACAACCTCCTCACCTGTGACAAACAGCCAGCTGGGTGGAGACTCTCCATCACTCATGGTACACCTGTAGAGGCCTTCATCAGACCTGGAGACATGCTGGATGGTCATGAGACCTTCAGGCTCAGTCCTGATGAAGGATCCGTCTTTAGAGAAACCAGCTCGGGGGTTGGAGGAGTTTTTCTTGGTCCTACAGGACAGAGTGACCTCGTGTCCCTCCGTCACAGGGAGGACAGGACTCTGCAGGATCACCGGTCCATCTGAAGAAAAGACAGAGGATGTGTTGTAGCTCTGTGCTTCTTATAACTGAGAAGAGGTTCCTTTGTGAAGCGTCCTACCGGACACGGTGATCTGGACAGAGTTGCTCCGCTGATTTGCAGGAGACTGGCACCAGTAGGTGGCGCTGTCGGGCACCTTGGTCAACTGGATGACGCAGCCTGCAGAGGTGAGCTTCCCCCATTTCGCACAGCTGGATATCTCCTCCTCAGACGTGGTGGACGTGGTGGATGTGGTGGACCTGATGACGTTCCAGCCGCGAACGCTGGCGTTACTGCAGCTCAGAGACAGAGCATCATACTCCAGCAGCTGAGACGAGTCAGGAGACACTGAGAGCCGAACCGGGTCGGAATCATCTGGGGATCAAACACAACAAGTCAAGGTGGGACATGTCAAAGATAAAGAAAAGGGAGTGAGGTTGAGTGAACAGACTCTACCTTCCATCAGCAGCCAGCTGGGGGAAGAGAAGCCACCGCCGATCTTACATTTGTAGGCAGCTTCGTGAGACTTGGAGAAATTGCGGATGGTCATGAGACTTTCAGGCTCAGTCCTGATGAAGGAGTCATCTCTGTAGAAACTAGCTCGGGGGTTGATGGAGTTTTTCTTTGTCGTACAGGACAGAGTGACGTCATGTCCCTCCGTGATAGGGAGGACAGGACTCATCAACACCGGCTCAGTCTGACCTGAACATGAAGAGTTTGATCAACGGCTGCTGAATATATCAGAGGATAGATAGAACAAAATGAACAAAACAAGAACAAAACAAGAAAAGGACAAAATGTCTCTTCATGGTTTCCAGAAGTGGTTTATTGGGAGGGTAGATGGTAGATCTGTAACTGTCCGAAACAGACAATCCGATGGACGTCACCATCTTGTTTTTTAAGCCATCACTGTGTAGCCCCGCCCTAAAGCATCCCCTGCTTTATGGTCTGTGTGACTCTAAATGGACCATAATGTACTAAATGAACATCATGCTGTATTGAAGAAGACTTGAAACTAGAGATTGAGACCATAAACTCATGTTTACAATGTTTACTGAGGTAATAAATCAAGAGAGAAGTAGAGTCATTTTCTCATAGACTTCTATACAACCAGAGGAGTCGCCCCCTGGTGGACACTAGAGAGAATGCAGCTTTCAGAACTGGAGGTTGCCGCCTGTATTTATTTGCTTGCAGCAGTCGTTCAGGTAGCACTCAGACTCTCTCAGGCCGTTGTGTCTTTGTATCTGCAGTTTGTATTTCCTGTCTGTTTGTAGCCGGGCCTCCACACAACTGCATCACTTCCCCTTTAATGTATTGGTTCCCTTTAAGACAATTGATGTGACTCATAGAAGTGTAGCGAGTGAGTCATCAACAAAGACTTGTTCCGTACTCGTGTTGACTCGGCATATTGTGAGAGTTTAGTTTGTTCTATTACCGGAACTGATACAGAAAAGGAAGAAGAGAAAGTATTTGTGCGGTAAAGTCTTACTGATGACGGTGATGTTGACGGTGTTGCTGCTGTCTCCGTGTCTGGACTGACACCAGTACACGCCGCTGTCGGACAGCTTGGTGATCTTGATGACGCAGGCGGAGGAGGTCCGTTCGCCCCAGCCCGATCCGCACTGGGACAGCTTTACACTAGTAAAAAACCTAACAATGTGTCGTCACGTCAACCTTTCTGCATCAAGGAAACCCTGACTCAGCATTTTAAAGGTTTCTTTTTAAGGAATGTTATTGTTGTTCAGACTAACTGAAGCGTGTTTTTGCCGTTAAACTTACTTGTCGGTCGTGTATCTCCACGCCGTCCATCCAGCGGAGCTCGTCTGCTCACAGCTCACAGAGATGTTCTCGTACTCGTAGAACTGAGACTTGTTGGGAGCGACCGTCACCGAGGCTGTGGGAGAAAAAACATCTTGACTATTATGGGATGGACGGTGATGAAACTAACTGTAGTGACCTCTAATCCTCTGACATCATCATCGGGTCAACATGTTCATTCATCACCAAATACCATCGATTCCTTTTGTAAAATTGTAATCTTTAAAGTAACTCCAAAGTACAACATTTCAACACAAAACAGAAGAAAATACTCACGTGAAGTACAAATACATCACGGCAGAGAGGCTCAAAACAAGCTGTTGCTTCCTCAAACAGGCAGACCTCGGGATGTGAACCCAAATATTCATCTCACAAGTCATATTTATTTTCTCTAATAGAAAGTGTTGAAACAGACTCCAGACCAGCGGACACGCGGCTCTTTATCACCATCTGATATGATGGCGTCACTACGACCACTAGAGGGCGCTGCCGCTCGAACGTCAACAGATTGTGTTGCGTTGTTCTTGATAATAATAATAATAATAATAATAATAATAATAATAACTTTATTTATACATCACCTTTAAAAACAGAGTTTACAAAGTGCTTTGACAGACAATAATAACAATAACAGAAAGCTCAGAGAGACAGTCGATACGATAAAAATAAACTAAGAAATAAATAAAATATAATAAAAAAATGTAGTCAAATAATTTAGTAAAATCAACAAATAAAAATAAAACAGCAACGAGATCACAGAAGAGCCAGTCTGTAAAAATGTGTTTTAGGAACTGATTTTAAGACATTTCTGCTGCTAGATTTTGCAACTTTTCAGACTACAAATGTAAAAAAATATATATTTTCACAAACAGCAATCGAGTCGGAGAAGAAGGGACGTTCACATTCAAATCAACGTAACCGACTAACAGGAAGTCTCAGACTCACTGAGGTGAAGATGTTAACGACTAAAACGATCAGCTGTTCAGGTGTTCTACTGCGTAACAAGAAACACATGAATAAAACAACCCCATGATGTCATGTGTTTACAAATAAAAGAACAAACATCTGATCTTATGTGATAATAAACAAATAAATATAAACTATTGATGTTACGTAGCAAAATGTTACGTAGCAACTTTTAGCAACAAGTCGACTTCTGCCGTCGGGTTTTTTATCGGAAACAAGCGATAAAACCGACTTCAGACAGACAGGAAGCAGCAAACAGACGTTCATCAGACATTTTAGATTTGACACAGAATTTATATGAATTATGATTTTATATATATATCCTCAGAAAGATTTTCATTTAAATAAATGTCTGTTCAGTGACTGAAGGAGGAATTAAACCCAAACACACAGTTCTTTGGGTTGAAACTCACCACGACTGTGGACAGACGTCCGGCCGACGCTCACCAACACTGAAACAACAGTCACAGTCACATTTCCTTTGTAATAATCTACATCACAACAACACATCTCTGTTCCCTAAATGAAGGTTTCACTTTGTTTGGTTTTGCATGATGAATGTTCATCTGTGTTAAAGGTTTTCTCTACTTACGGAGGAGAAGCAGAGTTGCCTTCATGGCGTCTGCAGAATGAAGCTCCGCTGACCGTCAGAGACACGTGGTGACAACATCCTGTTACAATAAACCACCAGTAGAGAGCGAGAGGTGGTCGAGCACAACGTCGAGCAGAAAGCATCACGTCTTCTTCATCCAACTTCATTCATTAACAATAATAATAATAATACATTTTATTTATAGAGCGCTTTTCAGAGTACTCAAAGACACTTTACATTCAAATCATCATATATAAAAGCTACACACTAAAAACATAAAACACAATAATGGTCACACATTGAAAGCAGTTCTGTAAAGGTGGGTTTTGATTTGGGATGATCGGTGCAGTCTCGCATGTGTTTGGGGGGAGAGTTCCAGAGGGGGGGGGGGGGGGGGGGTGTCAACATGATCTGATTAGTTGTTGTCTCTCATTGTCAGATTGTTTGTGATGTTTGTTACAGAGAGACGGAGCTCACTTCCTGTCTGACTGATCAAAAGATTATCTGAAGTTCTCACACCACATCCTAAAAGAACAACAGCTGCAGCGAAAGATAATTCATCTCGACTAACTCTAAGAAAATATAATGTTCTGATGTTTTCACAAACAGAAATTTACGACTTCTTTTAAAGGACAAGTGTGAGAATTTGGGAAATATGTTTATTCTTGCTGAGCGTCAGATGTTCAGATTGACACCACTCTCTAATCTGAACATGGAGCTACAGCCATCTGATGGTTAGCTTAGCTTAGCATAAAGACTGTAAACAGGGGGGAGCAGCTAGCGTGAGTTGAGACGTTGAGCAGAAACAGGTCGAGTCACGTTGAGCAGAAACAGGTCGAGTCACGTTGAGCAGAAACAGGTCGAGTCACGTTGAGCAGAAACAGGTCGAGTCACGTTGAGCAGAAACAGGTCGAGTCACGTTGAGCAGAAACAGGTCGAGTCACGTTGAGCAGAAACAGGTCGAGTCACGTTGAGCAGAAACAGGTCGAGTCACGTTGAGCAGAAACAGGTCGAGTCACGTTGAGCAGAAACAGGTCGAGTCACGTTGAGTAGAAACAGGTCGAGTCACGTTGATAAATTAAGAAACAGATGTTGTGAATAAACCTGAAGTTGAGTTGAGATGACTTTAAACCAGAGAACCTTTGATCATTCTCGTCTCAGCTTTACTTTGTGTTTGTTTGTTTGTGTGTTAGTTTGTTAATGAGCCTGACTGGTATGAATCTCGTTAAGAGGCTTTAACATAAGCCAAAGAAGGACCCTCAGATTTTAAGGATTATTACAGCTTCATGAACATTGTGAGGTTGTGCGTGTCCTTGTCGAGATGTTCTAACAGGTTTCCTGTGGTTGCTTGTAGACGTGTTCAGTGTGGTCTGAGGAGAGGAGAAGAACACTTAGCAGAGGAAACAGGAAACACTCGCTGTGTTTGAGACATCAAAACCAAACGCAGATTTGACACTTTTTTGTATCTTATTCTAATGTGTTTTATTACATGTTATTAAAGAACATTTGTGTTTCCTCCGTTTGTCCTGGTCCACTTCAGTGCTGTTAGGACATGCATGTACTCTTTAATGAAGAGACTTGAACACACGAGTCTCATTGGTCGTACCGTCAGCGGCAGCTAACCACGAGAAGCTGCAGCACTGATGGTTTCTACTTTGATCTTCGTTTTGATAAAAAAGGAGCGAAGATGTCAAAGTTTCAACTTTTTTTTGAAGTCGACCAGAAACCGGATCCAAGATTTGTCTTTTTTTTCATAGTTTCTTGCGTGGGTCTGGTTGGTTCACGTGTTACATCCTGTAAACGTTTGTTGTTGATCCGTGAACTTTACACAGCATGACATTTGAATTTCAACGTGTCAGTTAACATCTAGTCAGATGTTTTCCTGTTGATCAAAGAGCTGTTTCATCCCAAACTGAGACATTTATAAATTAAATTAAAGTGTGCTTTGTCACTTTGTAACTTTATTGACTTTTTCATTGATTAATGATGATAAATTTCAGCTCATTACAATAATTGTTGAACACATTTGTCTTAATTGCTCTCGGACTTGAAGAAAATAATTCCAATAAGAGTGATAGAAAGATATATAATATATAAATTATATATATATATATTATTATTATATAATATATATCCTCCACTGTGTCCCAAAAGATCTGGTAAGTTTCTGCTTCTACTAAGTTAGAACTTATTAGTCGAGTTTCGATAATATCACTAGTTATCTGCTCAGTTAACTACCAGCTCCACCCCCTCCCCCTCAGCTCTTTTTGTCTTAATCTTCACACAAACTATTTCTAATGGGAAATTAGTCCACGTTTGAACGCCCTCAAAAATCAGATAACCGCGCTCGCTAAAGTAGCTGCCGGTGAGAATTTATAAATTTAGCATGCTATGCTAACAATAGCTAGCTAACTACTAGTAAATAAATGGTATTCTGCCTTCATTTGCCCCCAGACCACCATGCTAATGAGCTAACGATAAGGTTTAACTTCCAATAATTCAACATATAGGAATTTTGACTTCATATCTCATCATTTTAACAGGTATTTTTTATTTTAATAACTTATGTGTTGAAACAATACGCTTGGAATACATACCTTTAAGAAAGACAATCTCTAAATTCTGAGTGAAAAACATAATTTTGATTTAGCGACAGTAGCTAGTACAAGCTAGCATTAGCACATGAAAATAAACACACAGCAAAGACATTTAAAAAAACATAACTGCGTCTACAGAAGGTTTTAACTTATTGTGTATAAAATAGCTTTCTTTTGTCTGTCCAATCAGAGGCCTCATAGCTTGCTCTCAAGGGTCACGTTGTCCTTTTCTTGACCAATCCCATTGCTGATTGGAGTCGTGGCTCCGCCTTCTGTATCATCTGCTGAGATTAAAATCTGTGAGCAAAAATATGATCCGTCTATCCTTCTGTCAGTAATAATGAATAATAATGAATAATAATAAATAATAATAAATAATAATATTAATAAAGGGTTCAATGACGAGAAAGTGTGTGTGTAGGCTTGTATTGCTAACTTTATGGGGACCCATTTCCATTTAACATCATCGTAGTGAGGACATTGTGCTTTGTGAGGACCTTTTGCCCAGTCTTCACTTCACTGACCTTTGACCTGCCGGGCCAGGAGTCGTGGTCCTGCCAGTCCGATACCCAGCGCTCCAATGGGAGCCGTGGTCAGGATGGCTAACACGGCTAACGTTAGAACGTCCAAACCAAACTTAATCAAGTTCTCATCCTTGTTCTCTCTCGCCAAGTCCAATGCTTTGGAGCCGATAGCCGCCTGGCACACAAATAAACACACATCAGACATTCTAAATGCACATGACTGCTAGAACCCAAAACTCCAAGGCTACATTGAACTTGACATGTATGAAGATTCCTGTTATCACTAAGGAGGTTTTGGAGGTCCTTTAAAAGGGTTCTAGGGACAACTTTGGGAGATTTGAAAGGTCATAAATGTTCTGAAAGGGGTCTAATGTTGTGACTGAAGAGGTTCAAGGCATCTTTTAACAGGTTCTAGTGGTCATTCTGTCGGCCCTAGTGGAGGAGGTTCTAGAGATCTTTTGGATGGTCAGTCATCATTTATAAGGTTCTTATCGTCAATGAATACATTGTAGGGGTCATTTAGGAGGTTCTATTAAGTGGTTCTTGTGTAGTCACTGATGAGGTTCTAGGAGTCCTGTAAAGGATTCCAGTGGTTCTTTTAAAGGTTCTAATGGGGATTGAAAAAGCTCTCCTGTAGGTGCACGCTTACAAATAATGGTTCCAATGGGTTCTTCCTGAAGGGCTGAGGTTGTACCCAGAACCATTTGCTTCTGAAGCAAATTGTTTTTCTAGGGTTCTTTGAAAGAAGAACATTTTTCATCCAAAGAACCCTTTTTGGAAGAAAGAGTTTCTAAGGATTCTTGATAGCACGGGTCTTAAAAGGGAACGTCCCGACCCTTTAGGGTTCTAGATGAAACCCTTCAAATATAAAAGGGCTCATGGTTGGGTTCATGTTAGCACCCTGAGCAGGTGGAAAGGTTCTGGATAAAACCTCGAGAGAGGGTTTTGAGTGGAACTGTTATATCATAGAAGGGTTGTCTGTAGAACCTCTCCTAGGGGGTTCTACAAGGAACCAAAAAGGTCCTCCTATGAGGACAGGCCGAATAACCCTACATGGTTCTAGCTAGCAACTTTATTTCTGAGAATGTGGTTATAGGAGTCATATGTCCTTCAGAAGGTTCTAGGATAGTCTAGACGTCCTTTGTGTGGTTATCATTGTCAAAGTTCTAGCAGTCATAGAGAAGGTCTTAGGGTCATTCGGTGGTTCTCGTGGTCTGTCATTAGGTTCTATGCATACAGACCTGTACAGTGGCTTTGGGGAGCCAGGCCACAGAGATGAAGAGTTTCTCCTTTAGGTTAAATCCTCCGTAATGAACCAGCAGGAAGGTGACGAGGAGGCGGATCACCAGACCGGTACTGATACAGGCCAGACCGAGACCTGGACACACAAGAGACGGATGGAACAACACAGAGTGTAAAACCTGTTTGTTACATGGTCCACTTGGTTCCTGGTTCCTGAGACCAGGTCTAAATGATGTGCTGTTTGCTTGTTTCCACATGGTTCTCACCCACGGTGCTGGGGCTGAGGGTTGCTATGGTGATCTCTGCTCCAATCAGTCCAAAGAGGAGCGGCTGGAAGACGTCCCATGAGCGCCCCACCATGGCAGCCACCGGGGCCTGCACGTGAAGACAACCACTGATCTCAAACACATTCAAACGGTTTAAAGACATGCTGAGGGTTGTGTGAACAGGTCTGGATCCAGGTGTTAAATCCAGATTAACGTGGTTCTGATGTGTGGTACCTTGTCGGTCTTCCATCCCAGCGCAGCCAGAAAGGCCAGAACCAGTGTAGAGAGTCCACCGGCTCCGGCAAAACCAATAACGTGACTGAAGAAGACCGAAAATATGGACAGACCCAACAACATGAGAGTCCTCCTCAACACCAGGTCCTCCTGCAGAGGGACAGAGAGAACGTTTAGAGAATCAAATAAACTACATTCAAGATTTAAATAGAACCACAGCCTCACCTGGTCTTTACTGGGGAAGTAGCACAGGAACAGACCCAGGATCAGCCCGGCTATAACTCCTCCCACCACCTCCAGGAGACCCTTCAGTATGTTCATCCACATAGAACCTGCAGGACAAACACAGC